>NC_082706.1:207594344-207894344 GCF_030144855.1 Hypanus sabinus | reverse complement strand
ATTTCCTGAGGAGACTCAGGTCCTTTAACATCTGCCAGACGATGCTGAGGATGTTCTATGAGTCTGTGGTGGCCAGTGCTATCATGTTTGCTGTTGTGTGCTGGGGCAGCAGGTTGAGGGTAGCAGACACCAACAGAATCAACAAACTCATTTGTAAGGCCAGTGATGTTGTGGGGGTGGAACTGGACTCTCTGACGGTGGTGTCTGAAAAGAGGATCCTGTCCAAGTTGCATGCCATCTTGGACAATGACTCCCATCTACTCCATAATGTACTGGTTAGGCACAGGAGTACATTCAGCCAGAGACTCATTCCAGCGAGATGTAACACTGAGCGTCATAGGAAGTCATTCCTGCCTGTGGCCATCAAACTTTACAACTCCTCCCTCGGAGTGTCAGACACCCTAAGCCAATAGGCTGGTCCTGGACTTATTTCCACTTGGCACGATTAACTTATTATTTAATTATTTATGGTTTTATATTGCTTTATTTCTACACTATTCTTGGTTGGTGCAGCTGTAACGAAACCCTATTTCCCTCGGGATCAATAAAGCATGTCTGTCTGATAAAATAAAGAGCTGGGAAGTAAATTGGTAAAAGAACGGAAGGCCATGGAGGAAAGAAAAGAGGGGTGGAGGTTGGGAAACGGTGAAGGAGAGGGAGGGTGTGGGGCATTACTGGAAGTTTGAGAAATCAATGCCATCAGGTTGGAGGCTGACCAAACGGAATATAAGGTGTTGTTCCTCCAACCTAAGTGTGGCCTCATCACAACAGTGGAGGAGGCCATGGATAGACATATCGGAATGGGGATGGAAAGTGGAATTAAAATGGGTGACCAGTGGGAGATCCCACTTGTTCTGGTGGATGGAGTGTAGGTGCTTGGTGAAGCGGTCTCCCAATCTACGTTGGGTCTCACAGATATACTAGAGGCCACTTTGGGAGCATCCAACACAACGTATGACCCCAACAGACTCACAGGTGAAGTGTCACCTCACCTGGAAGGACTGTTCGGGGCCTGAATGGTAGTGGGAAGAGGTGTAGGGGCAGGTGTAGCACATATTCCAGTTGCAAGAAGAGCCAGGAGGGAGATCAGTGGGGAGGGATGAATGGACCAGGGAGCAATCCCTGTGGGTGGAGGGGAGAGATGTGCTTGGTGGTGGAATCTCACTGGAGATGTTGGAAGTTTTGGAGAATTATGTGCTGGATGCAGAGGCTAGTGTGGTGGTACAGGTTTTCTCTTGTTAGTAGTTAGTGTGCTGTTATTACAGCTTGGGCGTCAGGGAATTCGGAGTTCAATTCTGGCATCCTCTGTAAGGAGTTTGTACGTCCTCCCTGTAGAGTGCATGGGTTTTGTCTGGGTGCTCTGGTTTCCTCCCACAGTCTAAAGATGTTACCTGTTAGTAGATTAATTGGTCATTGTAAATTGCCCCAAGATTAGGCGAGGGTTAAATCAAGGGTTGCCGGCTGGTGTGGCTTGAAAGGCCGAAAGGCTTATTCCACACTATCTCTAAATAAATAAATAAATAAATGGAATTGTTCAGTTTATTAACAAATCAGTTCAGATATAATTGGACTTTAAAAAACCTTGTATTGTCATTCATTACAATGCAATCATATGATACCTGCAGGAGTCATGGATCTGTTCAATATCTGCATTGTATTCTGTGTTGTGCGTTTATTTTGGTAACTGGTTACACGGGTGTGGTAAAAGCAAAGGGAATAAGTTTACGTATTTGTGCTTTGCTCGAGGCAATTTGCATCTGGGGGCTGACAGATGTATCTTTTGTTGATCTCTAAATTACATTCAACTTCACTTAGTTACGATCAATTTTAATTGCATGCTTTCTAATTGCTAATAAAGGATCAAATACAGATCTTTAACTTTTGGAACAATTATTGGAGTTGAGGGCGCGTCACACAAATTGGCCAAAACAATATTCATGACGAACAAGTGTCACTGAACAACCACCAATAGGCATATAAGTTTGTATTGTAATTGCAAATAGCAATAAAGAAGGTTTTTTTTGTAATCAAGTATAAATGTTCATAGCATCCACCAGCTCCTTTGACATAATTAGTTGCAGTGTAACTTTTATTTTGGTTGATAAATAAAGAACATATCCTGGCTGTTTATCATGATTTCTGAAAAAATAAAAGTAATGAGGAAGAATGCATGTTAAAATTCCACAACCATGGAAGACTGAGGAACACAAGCAGTTGCAATGTTTGAGACACATCTTCCTGGCAGGTTTTGTGTGTTCGATTTCACCTTCAAACTGGCCTTCTTGAACTGTAAACCTTCACACCATTCTGCACAGATGAACGTGCATGCTTGGTCAGTAGAGACCCAATAGTCTGTTTTTCTCCACATAAACCCCTAATTAAATGAGGAAGAGAATAAAAAGGTTAAAAATTGAAATACAGCCTGCAAAGACATTAAATCATGCCATGACAAAAATGTACACTTTGTTAAAATTTAGATGGCTTTGAATTAACTTTCAGGGAATGAAACAAACATGGAACAAGGATTGTGTACACGCAGTGACCACTTTATTAGGTACACATGATGGCAACTCAACGTATAAAAGCATGCAGACATGGTCAAGAGGTTCAGTTGCTGTTCAGACCAAACATCAGAATTGGGAAGACAAATGATCCAAGTGACTATGACCATAGAATCATTGTTGGTGCCAGATGGGGTGGTTTGAGTATCTCAGAAATTGCTAATCTCCTGGGATTTTCACGCACAACAGTCTCTCAAGTTTACAGAGAATGGTGTGTTTTGAAACAAGCATCTAGTGAGCAGTAGTTCTGTGGGCAAATGCATCTTATTATTGAGAGAGGCCAGAGGAGAATGGCCAGACTGGTTGAAGCTAACAGGACAGTGACAGTAACTCAGATGCCCACACTTTACAACAGTGGGTGTGCAGAAGAGCATCTCTGTATATACAACACATCAAACCTTGAAGTGGACGGGTTACAGCAACAGAAGACCACACCAGGTTCCACTCTTTTACCTACAAGAGTAGTCACTGAGTGTATGTATTATGAACTCTCTGCAGTGTTCAGTAGTCAGTATTCTTCATCACTTAATTTCAGACACAGTATATTTTAATACAACACAAAGTGTTCATTATATTTTACCTTTCCATAAATAATAATTATCATCTTCATTTTCATCACCTTTCATCACTTTCCTTCTCAGACTGGAAGTGGATCACATATTCTTAAAGGTTTTCACTTCATGTGAAACAGAAAATGTCTCCTTTTTTTTACAATCTTCTGTTGTCTGTGGCTGACAATAAGTTGGTCTGATTGAGTTTAGCCTGCTTCTTGCAGGCATCAGAAACTTAAGACAGAGCAGTAGTTTGGTTTACCACACAGTAAGATCATTGCTGATCCTACACCTCATCCATTTCTGATCCTTTGCTATTCAAAAATTTATTACCCTCAGCCTTGTATTCATTTATATCCTTTGGAATAAAAACATCCCAAAAAATCACAACCTTCTAAATAACCAAGCTTTTCAACTCAATTGCAGGACATAATCTCCCTCTGAGACTATGCTGTCTTGTTTTAGACTCTGCAGCTTGAGGAAACAGGCTGCTGGCATCGATCTTATCCATCTCTCTCTGTATACTGTACATTGCTAAAGGATCATCTTTCAACCATACTTCACCTCAGTCCTACTCAGTCTGACCTATAAAGGACTCACCAGTGAAAATCCAGTGAAAATAAATTGCAATTCTCCCAAAACACAGAGAGCTTTCCCTAACAGCAGAGATGAAAACTGCACACTGTTCTCCAGGTGCGGCTTCACAAAAGGAAGACTTCCTTAATATTGTATTCCAACCCACTTCCGAATAAAAGCAACGCACAAAAAATATTTGAGGAACTCAACAAGTCAGGCAGCATCTATGGAAAAAAGCAGTCAATGTTTCTGCCAGAGACCCTTCATCACGACTGGAAAGGAAGGGGGAAGATGCCAGAATAAAAAAGGTGGGGGAGGAGGAGAAAGAGGATAGCTAGAAGGTTATAGGTGGATGGGAAAAGTAAATAGGTGGCAAAGGAGGAATTTGAGAGAAGTGTGGACCATAGTAGAAAGGGAAGAAGGAGCGGATCCAGGGGGATGTGATACACAGGTGAAAAGAGGAAAGAATGCAGTGGGGAATAGAAGGGGGAAGGGGAGGGATTTTTATATAAAAATGGAAGGAGAAATTGATATTCATACCCTCCAGTTGGAGACTACCCAGGATGGAGTACAAGGTGTTGCCCCTCCACCCAGAGGATGGCCTCATCTTGGCACAAGAGGCCATGGATCAACATGCTAGATTGCCAAATAAAGGCAACATATCATTAATCTTCTCAATTACTTTCATAGTCATTTGTAGATACATACATTTGCAGATCAGGGCCTCAGGACCAAAACAGTATTTGTTGTTCAGTCCTAACTGCAGGCAAGAGTCACGAGCAGGCCACAAGAGCAAGGATGGGAATTTTCTTCCCTGCCAGACAGCAGCGAACCAGGAAGAATTTTGTAACATTCCATTAATTTCATGATCACCAGTCTTTTTTTTAATCTAAGGTTTAAACTTCCCAGTTGCCTTGGTTCTTTGGAACCAACATTTCCACATAAATTAAACTTTTGAATTTAATAATATTATGGTAGCTCATTTATATTTTTCAGGCCATAAGACATAGGAGCTGAATTAGGTCACTTGGCCCATCGAGTCTGCTCCACTATTAACATATGGCTGATTTGTTATCCCACTCAAACCTGTTCCCCAGCCTTCTCCCCATAATCATTGGTGTCCTGACTAACCAAGAACTATAAACCTCTGCTTTAAATACATTCAATGACTTGGCCTCCACAACCATCTGTGGCAATGAATTCCACAGATTCACCACTCTCTGAATAAAGAAATTCCTTCTCATCTGTTCGAAATTTTAAAAAAGTTCAAAAGTAAATGTTATCAGAGTACATATATGTCACCACTTACAACCCTGAGATTAATTTTCCTGCAGGCATACTCAGCAAATCTATAGAATAGTAACTAAAACAGGATCAATGAAAGATCAACTAGAGTTCAGAAGACAAAAAGCTGTGCCAATGCAAATATAAATAAATAGCAATAAATAATGAGAAAATGAAATGCTAAGATACGAGTCCTGAAAGTGAAATCATTGGTTGTTCCTCTATTCAGAGGCTGTGCCCTCTGGTTCTGAATTCCGTTAAAGAAATATCCTCTCCACATCCACTCTGTCTAGGCCTTTCCACAGGTTTCAATGAGGACCTTTTATTCTTCTGAACACCAGCAAGTACAGGTCCAGAGCTATCAAAGGCTCCTCATGTGTTAACCCTTTCAGTCCCAGAATTATTCTTGTAAACCTCCTCTGGAAGCTCTCCACTGCCAGCACATCTTTTCTTAGGTAAAAAACCAAAAGCTCAGAATCAGGTTTATTATTGTAAAATATGTTAACTTAGCAGCAGCAGTTCAATGCAATACAGAATATAGAAGAAAAAAAAAACAAAATAAAATAATAAAATAAGTAAATCAATTACAGTATATGCATATTGAATAGATTAAAAATAGTGCAAAATACAGAATATATATTTTAAAAGTGAGGTAGTGTTCAAGGGTTCAATGTCCATTTAGGAATCGGATCGGATGGCAGAGGGGAAGATGCTGTTCCTGAATCGCTGAGTGTGCGCCTTCAGGCTTCTGAACCTCCTACCTGATGGTAACAGTGAGAACAGTGGGCGTTGGAGGTCCTTAATTATGAACGTTGCCTTTCTAAGGTACCGCTCCTTGAAGATATCCTGGGTACCTTATAGCACCCAGGACATTTTTTACTAAACTGCTCACAATACTCCAAGGGCGATCTGACTAATGCCTTAAAGCCTCAGGATCACATCGTTGTTCTTACCAATACCGTATACAGCATAAATCAATGAGCTTTCATTCTGTGAGACAGTCTTTCACTTGTTAATTTAAAAATTGCTGTGTATTCTGCTAATGGCATTTTCAATAAGTTGTGATCTTAATCTTTGATGCACCAAAATGATGTCCTGGGTCTGTACTCACTAGAATTCAGAAGACGATGGAATAGATAGCTTTGTTGCCAAGTTTGCAGATGATATGAAGATTGGTGGAGGGGCAGGTAGTATTAAGGTAACAGAAAGGATGCAGAAAGACTTGAGACAGATTATGCAAATGGGCAAGAAAGTGGCAAATGAAATATAACGTTGGAAAATGCTTGGTCATGCACTTTGGTAGTAGAAATAAATGTGGGACTACTTTCTAAACGGGGAGAAAATCCAGGAATCTGAGCAAATGCCATGTTAGCATTCATCTCAAGAGGTCTAGAATACAAGAGCAAGGATGTGATACTGAGACTTTATAAGGCACTGGTGAGGCCTCACCGTGAGTATTGTTAATAGTTTTGGGCCCCTCATCTGAGAAAATATGTGCTGGCATTGGAGAGGGTCCAGAGGAGGTTCAAAAGGACAAAATCCAGGAATGAAAGGGTTATCATACGAGGAACATTTGATGACTCTGGGTCTGTACTCGCTAGAATTCAGAAAGATGAGGGGGGATCTCATTGAAACCTTTCAAATGTTGAAAGGCCTAGACAAAGTAAATGTGGAAAGGATGTTTCCCATGGTGGGAGAGTCTAGGACAAGACGGCACAGCCTCAGGATAGAGGGACACCCTTTCAAAACAGAGATGCAGAGAAATTTCTTTAGCCAAAGCTGGTGAATTTGTGGAATTTGTTGTCACAGGCAGCTGTGGAGGCCAGGTCATTGGGCGTATTTAAGACAGAGATTGATAGGTTCTTGATTGGATACGGCATCAAAGGTTACAGACAGAAGGACAGGAACTGGGGTTGGGGAGGAGATAGAAATAAAGTATTAGCCATGATTGAATGGCAGAGCAGACTAGATAGGCAAGATGGCCTAAATCTGCTCCTATGTCTTACAGTCTAAAATGCTTTCCATTTCCTGGTAAGATATAAAGTAAATCAACATAACTAAAGACTGTCTCTGCAGTTATAAGGACCTCGAGAAAAAATCAAGGTATATCATTCACCATAAACACAAGAGATTCTGTAGATGTTAGAAATCTTGAGCACACACACAAAATTCCGGAGAAACTCAGCAGGTCAAGCAGCAACTATGAAGGGGAATAAACAGTTGACATTTCGAGCCAGGTCTCAGCCTGAAATATCGACTGTTTATTTCCCTACATGGATGTTGCCTGTCTCACTAAGTTCCTACAGCATTTTGTATGTGTGAATCATTCATCAGGTGCATCAAGCTGAGGATGGATGTGAGTGCTGCAGGCTTTCCTTTCGCATTCACATGCCTTACTCTACCATCACAGACGATGACACATTGACGCAGCCTTTTTCACAGGTCAGAGATGTAACTGCACACGGCAGGTTTAAGTAACAGGTTATAGTCTCATTTTCAAGCTTGCCTGGTGCTGCTCCAGGACTTGAGGACCTGAGTTACAGGAAATGTTTAAGTAGGTTAAGACTTTACTTCATGGAATGTAAAGTAATGAAATGTAGTTAATGAAGAATAAACTGAGGATGTGAGAATGCAAAATGTTGAGAAATGAGCAGCAGATGGATTGAATTTCCAAGACTCCTGTGGACCACTTAGCTGAGTTCCCCCTCAGGTACCCCAAAAAATTGCACCTTTCACCCTAAGCTTAAGTCATCTAGTTTTAGTATCACCCATACTCAGTGGAAAAAGCCTGCTGGAATTTACCTTATCTACACCCCTCATAATTTTGTATACTTCTATCAAATCTCCCCTCATTCTCTCACTCCAGGAGATAAAAGTTTTAACCTATTTAACCTTTACCAATAACTAAAATCCTCAAGCCTCAATGACATCCTTGTAAATTTTCCCTGCACTTTTTCTATCTCATTGATAAATTTTCCGTAGGTAAATGACCAGAATTACACACAATACTCCAAATTAGTCCTCACCAAGTCTTATACAACTTCAACATTACGTCCCAACTCCTGTACTCAACACCCTTATTTATGAAGGCCAATATAACTTGGTGTTTCATATACAAGGACACCTAGATCTCTCTGTAGTCCACTCACTTGCAATCTCTATTTCAATAACAGAGAAACTATCTTTTGATTCTTTTTACCAAAGTTCCTGACCATATACTTCCTTTCATGTGCCAAATTTTTTGCTTACTTACAGTAACTATAATTATTCACTCCCCTTGGAAATGTTCATGTTTTATTGTTTTAAAACATTGAATCACAGAGGATTTAATTTGTTTTTTCTGACCAACAGAAAAAGACTTCCATGTCAAAGTGAAAATAGATCTCTACCAAGTGATCTAAATTAATTATAAACATAAAATGTAAAATAATTGATTGCATAACGATTCACTCTCTAAACATGACACATCAAATCATTACTGGTGCAGCCAGTTGGTTTTAGAAGTCACATAATTAGTTAAATGGAGATCACTTGTGTGCAGTCAAGGTGTTTCAATACACCTGTATCTGGAAGATCCAACTGCTGGTAAATCAGTATCCTGGCAAAAACTACACCACGAAGGCAAAAAACACTCCAAGCAACTCCACAAAAAGGTTATAAAAACCACCAGGCAGTAGATGGATGCAAGAAAGTTTCCAAGTCACTTAATTTCCCTTGGCGTACTGTGAAGTCAATCATCAAGAAATGGAAAGAATGTGGCACAGCTGTAAATCTGCCGAGAGCAGGCCGTCCTCAAAAACTGAGTGACTGTACAAGAAGGGGACCAGTGAGGGAGGCTACCGAGAGACCCGTGACAGCTCTGGAGGAGTTACAAGCTTCAGTGTCTGAGATGGGAGAGACTGTGCATACAGCAACTGTTGCCCGGGTGCTTCATCAGTCACAGCCTTATGGGAGAGTGGCAAGGAGAAAGCCACTGTTGGAAAAAAACTAATTTGAAATCTCAACTAGAGTTTGCCGGAAGGCACGTGGGAGACTCTGAAGAAGGTTCTATGGTCTGATGAAAAAAAATTGAGGTTTTTGGCCATCTGACTAAACGCTATGTTTAGCACAAGCCAAACACCGCACATCAAAAATGCACCATCCCTACTGTGAAGCATGGTGGTGGCTGCATCATGCTGTGGGGATGCTTCACGGCAGCAGGCTCTGGAAGGCTTGTGAAGGTAGATGATAAACTGAATACATCAAAATACAGGGAACTCCTGGAAGAAAACCTGAAGTCTGCAAGAGAACTGCAACTTCAGAGAAGATTTGTGTTCTAGCAAGACAATGGCCCCAAGCAGAAAGCCAATCCTACAAAGCTACACAGCTTAAAAACAACAAAGTTAATGTCACGAAGTGGCCAAGTCAGAGGCCAGACCTCAATCGAATTAAGAATTTGTGGCTGGACTTGAAAAGGGTTGTTCACTCACGATCCCCATGCAATCTGACAGAGCTTGAATAGTTTTGTAAAGAAGAATGGGGACAAATGGCAGTGTCCAGATGTGCAAAGCTGATAGAAACCTATCCACACAGACTCAAGGCTGTAAATGCTGCCAGAGGTGCATCTACTAAATACTGACTTGTAGGGGTTGAACAATCATGTAATCAATTATTTTGTGTTTAATAATTGTAATAAATTTAGACTAATCTATAGAAATTTGTTTTCACTTTGATACGAGTCTTTTCTGTTGATCAGTGTCAAAAAGCCAAATTAAATCCACTGTGATCCAATATTGAAAAACAACAAAACATGAAAACTTCTTTGGGGGGGGGGGGGAGGAGAAGGTAGTGCTTTTTATAGGCACTGTAATTCTTAATTCGCCTCTTCATATCCTGTTGCAGAGTCCAAATATCATCACCACAACCTTTGCAATAATTCAGAATTCATGTCACTATCGAAACTACTCACTGGATGTATGGAGCAATATCATCTTCTGTCCATTTCTCCCTGATGTTAAAGAGACTGTTGAATCGATCCTGTATGCTCTCTGACAGATCCTCCACATGTAACTGGAAAATCACCTGCGGCCTTGAATTTCTATCCACAAGAGCAACACCCTGCAGGACAGGCAAGACCAATGGTATACAAAAAAAAAATGAATTTTAAAAGCAGTTTCATTTGCAATTGAATGATAAATTTCCACTAACCAGCCACTTATGTGTGTGTGTGTGTGTGTGTGTGTGTGTGTGTGTGTGTGTGTGTATATATCACAAAGCTTTACAATTCAATTCCTGCCACTGTAAAGAATTTGTACATTTTCCCCTTGATCATGTGCATGTGAGTTTCCTCCAGGTGCTCCGGTTTCCTCCCACATTCCAAACAACATACATTTGGGGTTAATGAGTTATGGGCATGCTATGTTGACGCAAGAATTGTGGCAGCACCCAAGGGCTATCTGCAGCACAATCCTCAGATTGTATAATGGAAACAATGTATTTCACCGTATGCTTCAATGTACATATGACTAAGATAATCTCTTTCATTTAATCAGCTGTAAAATGGCTTTAGCAGTCCAAGTTTCCAAGTAACTTGTAAGCAAGTGCTCCTCAATGTGAAACTGCCAGTGAACAAAGCACTTAATGAGTAGATCTGCTGATCTCAATACTGAGCCTGGAGAAGGTAAAAATGAGTGAGCTACAGTTCCTACCCCTGTGCGAGCGCAGGATTGGGGTCAGCTACTGTTCCATGTGGGGAATATTGGAAGCCCTAGATGGAACTGACAAGGAGAGGATGTCTCCAATAGGGCCAGAGGGCAAAGCCTCAGATTACGTCTCTTTAGAACAGAGATGAGGAGGATTGTTTTTTAGCCAATGGGTGGTGAATCTGTGGAATTCGTTGCCACAGACGGCTGTGGAGGCCAAATAGATTTAAAGCAGAGGCTGATAGGTTCAAGGTCATCAGAGGTTACAGGGAGGACTAGGTGAATGAGACTGAGAGAGAAAATACATCAGCCATGATGAAATAGCACAGCAGATCAATGGGCCAAATAGCCTAATTCGTCTGATGGTCTTATGGATGAAAAGCACTGCTTCCACACATGGAAAAAAGCTCAACAGAAGTACTTGTATCCTAGAAGAGAATAAGTTAAGTAATCTTAAAAACAATTCCTGCTCAATCATACTGTTGTACTTTTGGCAGGATATGGCTTTACCTTACAGTTACATGTGAAATCTGGAATTCAGGGGAGGCTTGGGGCAAATTTCCACTACACACCGTACCTGTAGAGTAATTCCCTGATTTATCATTCTTCACCATCATGGTTTTGACTTCTTAGGATACACATCTTTAACTTATGGAACTATAATACACTGTAAGAAATAGTGCACCGCTTTTTGTGCACAAGTGTTCAATGAACCAAAATACTTTCATTGCATCTTGCTCAGGCTTTAAATTTACAAAATATTTTTAACAAACGGTCTTCTAATAAATTATCACTTTGATAAATCAAGAACTCACTTTGTTGAGTATTTGTCTATCAGAAGAGCTTTCAAGATACAATACAGTGGATTCCAGTTAATTGGGACCAGTTCATTTTCACCCAATTAAGCAGCTGTCCCAATTAGCTGAAGTTTCATGGAAATCATTATAAAGGTATAAAACAAATTCTGTATTTAAATGAAATACAGAACAAATTACAACATTACCAATATTACTAGAGTACTATAAAACTGTGTATTAGTTCCTAATAGTTATTGATGGAGGAATTCAGCTGCATCAAATTCTTCCCAATGTCAGGGTCACAGTTGAGTACTCTGCTGAATCACAGCCTCTAAGAAACATAATTTTTTTAAATTGCATCAGCAGTAAGCAGGAGAAGGCAAATGTGTTCCCCCACACAGAAATTTACCACTGTCGTTCACTTCAGTTAGAGATCCGATACTGGTCGAAGCATTGCATAGCATTATGAAAAATGCTCCAAAATCTGGGCCTCTGTACCTCCATCCACTACTGGATCATTGACTTCCTCATTGGGAGACCACACTCAGTACAGAACAGAATTAGCTGTTTCCACTTGGGAAAAAGTTTCTGGCTATCCATTCGATCTACGCCTCTTATCATTTTATTTACTTCTATCAAGTCACCTCTCGTCCTCTTTTGTTCCAAAGAAAAAACCCTTGCTCACTCAACCTATCCTCATAGACAACCTCTCTGATCCAGGTATCATCCCCTGCACCCTCTCTAAAGCTTCCACATCCTTCATATAATGTGACCAGAAGTAAACAGACAGGAGTGTGGTCTAACCAGGGTTTTATAAAGCTGCAACATTACTTTGCCCCTCTTGAACTCAATCCCTCGACTAATGAAGTCCAACTTAACATATACATTAACTTGTGTGGCAAATTAGAGGTATCTATGGATGTGACACCCAAGATCCCTCTGTTCCTCCTGTTATGAATGTGCCACAACTCTGAGGGGCCGAAGGGTACAAAGGAGCCCCCTCCTTTTCGAGAATCGCAAGATCACTATTAATTCGGGTCTGGGACCCAGGAAATGAGAGAGAATCCTAAAGGTTTTTGGACTGTGTCCTGGCCCCTCAGCAAGACAAAGCCACGGATAGCAGCATTGCCTCTTGGAGACGGAATTGTGTATTGAGTACTGTACTATTCATTGAAGCCCTCAGGGAATGACCAGAGTGGGCTGGTTGAGGGATTGCATCATCCCAACCTGATTGACATCTGAGACCCCGTAAGTAAGGATAAAAGAGGGTCTGGGGAACAACCCCTTTAGATGCACCAGGAGAAACGCTAGAAATCCCGTGACAGCGTTTTAATAGCGACAGCCAGTGGGGACTTGTGTGTGTGTCCATCCTTGCCCGGATGACGAGTCTTCCATGGAACGGCTTAGCTAAAGGACCGACTACACAAACGGAACTCTCGAAGGATCAACATCATAAAAAGGAAAAAGCTGGCAAGTTTCTAAAATCTCTCTCTTGACTCTAACCAAAGGCTGCAGCCTGAATGAATTAAGTGACTTTGATATTTCCATCGGACAATACATTGTCCCCTAGACAACGATAGAGCTTATTTCTTATTGATTATCATTATACCCGCACTTTTAGATTTTGTATTGATGACGTGTTGTATCTGTATGTTTGCATTTATATTATTTTTGTGTATTTTTACCAACAAATACTGTTAAAAATAGTACCATCAGACTTCAACGGACCTCTCTATCTTTGCTGGTAAGTGACTCAGTTACGGGGTTCGTAACACTCCACAACAGTAAGAATCCTGCCACTAAACCAGCCTTCTTCCTTCAAATTCGACCTTCCAAAGTGAATCACTTCACACTTTCACGAGGAAATCTGCAGATGCTGGAAATTCAAGCAACATACACAAAATGCTGGTGGAACGCAACAGGCCAGGCAGCATCTATAGGAAGAAGTGCAGCTGACGTTTCAGGCCGAGACCCTTCGTCAGGACTAACTGAAAGAAAAGATAGTAAGAGATTTGAAAGTAGGAGGGGGAGGGAAAGATCCGAAATGATAGGAGAAGACAGGAGGGGGAGGGATGAAGCTAAGACCTTGAAAGTTGCTTAGCAAAAGGGATACACAGATGGAGAAGGGAGAGGATCATGGGATGGGAGGCCTAGGGAGAAAGAAAGGTGGAGGGGAGCACCAGAGGGAGATGGAGAGCAGGCAAAGAGTGATTGTGAGAGGGACAGAGAGAGAGAAAAGAAAAAAAGGGGGAAAATAATAAATAAAGAATGGGGTAAGTAGTGGGGGGGCATTAATCTGAAGTTAGAGAAATCAATGTTCATGCCATCAGGTTGGAGGCTACCCAGACAGAATATAAGGCGTTGTTCCTCCAACCTCAGTGTGGCTTCATCTTGACAGTAAAGGAGGCCAGATTAAGCGACACCTCCCCCTCCCACTTTCAAATCTCTTACTATCTCTTCTTTCAGTTAGTCCTGACAAAGGGTCTCGGCCCGAAACATTGACTGTACTTCTTCCTATAGATGCTGCCTGGCCTGCTGCATTCCACCAGCATTTTCAGTGTGTCACTTCACACTTTTCCAGGTTGAACTCCATCTGATCCTTTCATTAAATATCATGCATTGTTTCAAACTGCTCACTTTTGCTAAAATTTCTGCGTCTTGAACATTGTGTGCATCGACTGAAAAGAAATTGTAAGAGGAATCGTTTTGGAAGAACCTATGCAGAATTTGGAAGAAACTATGCAGATTAAAAGCACACAGAAGGTTCACTAGGCTGATTTCTGGCATAAAGGTTTTCAGCAGATTGTGCCCATAATGAATCAAAGTTGAGATGAATGAGAGATGAACTTATTGAAACATGAAAGAACCTGAGGAAGATTCACATGATAGATCCTTGAAGTGCCAGGCAGAGTTCAGAATATAAGGTCATCCATTTAAGTTGAAACGACAAAGAATTCCTTCTCTTAGATGGCCTTGAACCTCAAGCCGGTAAAGAGAGCAGTGGTGAGACACCGAGGCGCATTACAAGCAGCAAACAAAACTACTAACTATTCAATTAATTACAATTTTTCTGGACTACGTTCACTGCCATCCACACAGCCTGTAATTTCCCATTGGGAGTTGTGCTTTTGAACCGTTGACACAATCTCACATTTTTGTGCTATCCTGGAGGATTCAGTGAATGGGACTCTCGAAAAAGTAGTTACGGCCACGGCAGCCATTGTTGGACACGTGCCTGCTACATGGGCATCAGCTTTCGTGGCCCAGCCACGAGAGCAAAAAAAAACCCTAAGTTTGGCCGATTTAGACACTGAGGCAGATTTTTAAAGTCAAGGTGTCGAGGCTGAAGGCAGAGGATGAACCGGTGTTCAGCTCTGTACTCTGCAAGGTTCACTCACTTCAGCACTGAAATAACTCGACAGCTGTGGCCTGCAACCATCGGCATTCACCTCAGCATGAACTGGCTCCATGGCTATGGTCTGCAACCACTGCACTCCAGGACCAGTTTCACTCTGCTCAGTGTCGAACTGGCTCTGGACTCACTTTAGGCTCATATTCTGTGTTTATTTGTTTACTTTTTGAATGTTTACACGATTTGTTCTCTTTTTTTTCCGCACACTAGGTGTTTGACAGTCTTTGTTATTTAGGATTTTTAATGGGTTCCATTGTGTTTCTATGTTGTGGGTAGCTGCAAAAACATGAATCTCGAGGCAGTATACAGTATACATAATTTGATAATAAAGGTACTTTGAAGTCTCTAACCTGAGAACTGTGGAAATAGTCATTGAGTATATTCAAGACAGAAATGGAGACACATTACACCTACGTAGGAATCAGGAGATGGGGCTGATTGGCCTACCTTGCTTCTTTTTTTTACATCATCTTACAGAATAATTTTTTTGCCAAAACGAAGCCCACTTTCTACTTATAGAAAGTACCAGTACCGTAGAGCACACAGCGAGTTCCTCCCTTGGTCAGGGTTGACCATGGATGTTGCATCCTAGCTGTCTATGTGATATGCAAGCCAGGACAGCACGATGGAATGAAAGCTGATGCCCATGTAGCAGGCTCCCCGCTCCACACAGCTGATGAATCCAAAGGAAACCCAGAGACTGATAGAGTTTGGCAGTGGCAGTGTCACAGGAGTTGCCAGTCAGTGTTGGACTCAACATAGGACTGCCTTAGGGACTCCAGCTCCAGATTTTTCCCGTCAGGGGTTACTTCCAAAACTTACCCCATGAGTAGGTATAGCCACAAGGCAGCTGAGGTTTAAGATGAGAGTTTTCCTTCTCTTAGATGAGCTGCCAACCATGCCTGAAGAGCCCCATCTGCCCGAAGTGACTGGATTTAAGGAGCCAGTAACCTGCCTTTGCCCCTTCTCCTGTCTGCAGAAATGGTTTCACCGGCTTAGTAGCTAAACCACATGCAAAGGCCAAGCGCTGGACTTGGTTATCAAGGGCTATTTGAGACACACACTACAGGGAGCATTTAATAGGTCATGGGATCTTATCCCCACTACAACCCCCAGCTATAACAAATTTAAGGAACCTTAAGCAGACAGTGACTGCTAACAAATTCAACTTCTGGTTAACATCTATTCAGAGGACGCAAACATAAATAGCAGTGTAAGCCACGTTCTACAGGGCAGTTTTCAAGGTTTCCATGGTAATACCTTTGAAATGCAAGAGCCTGATTTATTTACTACCTACTATTATTTAAAACACACAAACAAAGCACTTAGACATAAAAACAAATCTATTCATCAAACTGATGAGCTTAGTGTCAGAGAGACAGTGTTAACAATTACTTAGACATGCAGCATGGGACAGGTCTTCCCGACCCTTCGAGCTGCATCACCCAGCAACCCACCAATTTCATCCTAGCCTAATCACCGGATAATTTACCTGAAGACCATAAGATGACAAATCTTTCAGAGTTCTTCGAGGACGTGACAAGCAGGGTGGACAAAGGAGAGGCAGTGGATGTCATTTACTTGGATATTTTGATAAGGTGCCACACATGAGGCTGCCTAACAAGATAAAACCCTATGGTGTTACAGGAAAGATACTGGCATGGATAGAGGAATGGCTGACAGGCAGGAGGCAGCGAGTGGAAATAAAAGGGGCCTTTTCTGGTTGGCTGACAGTGACTAGTGATGTTCCTCAGAAGTCCGAATTGGGACCGCTACTTTTCACATTATTTGCCGATGATTTGGATAATGGAATTCTTGGCTTTGTAGCAAGTTTGCAGATGATACAAAGACAGGTGGAAGGGTATGTAGTGCTGAGGAAGCAATGCGATTGCATCAGGACTTAGTCAAATTGTAAGAATGGGCAAAAACATGGCAGTGTTGGGAAACATAAAACAATGCATTTTGGTAAAAGGAACAATGATGGAGACTATTATCTATATGGGGAGAAGGTTCAAACATCAGAAGTGCAGAGTGACTTGGGAGTTCTCGTGCAAGACTCCCAGAAGGTTAATTTATAGTTTGAGGAGGCAAATGCAATGTTGGCATTTATTCCAACAGGAATAGAACATAAAAGCAAGGAGATAATGCTGAGCCTTTATAAAACACTAGTCAGGCTGCACTTGGAGTACTGTCAACAGTTTTGGGCCCCATATTTCAGAAAGAATGTGCTGTCATTGGAGAGGGTCCAGAGGAGGTTCAGAAGGATGATTCCAGGAATGAAAGGGTTAACATACAAGGACCGTTTGGCAGCTTTGGATTTGTACTTACTGGAATTTAGAAAATGAGGTGGGATCTCATTGAAACATACTAAATGTTGAAAGTTAGGGTGGATATGGAGAGGACATTTCCTCTGGTGGGGGTATCCAGAACTAGAGGACACAGCCTCAAAACTGAGGTGACCTTTGAGAACAAAGGTAAGGAGGATTTTTTTTAGCCAGAGAATAGTGAATCTGTGGGATGCTCTGCCACAGACTGCGGTAGAGACTGTCCATGGGTATACTTGGCAAAAGTTGATCGTTTCCTGATTGGTCAGGGCTTCAAAGGATATGGCACGAAAGCAGGTATATGGGGTTGAGTGGCATCCAGGATCAGCCATGATGGAATGTTGGAGCAGACTCGATGGGCTGAATGGCCTAATTCTGCTCCCATATCTAATGGTATTATATCAGAGCAGAATTAGGCCTTTTGGCCCATCGCATCTGCTCCACCATTTCATCATGGCTGACCCATTTTCCCTCTCAGCTCCAATCTCCTGTGTTCTCTCCATATCCCTTCATGACCTGACCAATCAAGAATTTATCAACCTCTGCCTTAATTATCCATAAAGCCTTGGCATCCACAGCTGCCTGTGGCAAAGAATTCCACAGACACACCACTCTCAGGCTAAAGAAATTCCTCCTCATCTCCGTTTTAAAAGGACACCCCTCTATTCTGAGGCTGTGTCCTCTGGTCTTAGACTCTCCCACCATAGGAAACATCCTCTCCACATCCATTCTATCAAGGCCTTTCATCACCTGATACGTTTCAATAAGGTCACCCCTCTTTCTTTTGAACTCCAGTGTATACAGGCCCAGAGCCATCAAACACTCTTCATATGACAAGCCTTCCAATCCTTGACTAATTTTCATGAACCTTTGAACCCCCTCCAGTTTCAGCACATCCTTTCTAAGATAAGGGGACCAAACCTGCTCACAATACTCCAAGTGAGGTACCACCAGTGCTTTATAAAGTTTCAACATCACATCCTTGCTTTTACAATGACCAATTACGTACTGACAGGTCTGTCATTGCCCAGCAACCCACTGGTTTCACCCTAGACTAATCACAGGACAACTTGTACTGACCAATTAACCTACTAACCTGTACATATTTGGATTGTGGGAGGAAAACCGGAGCACTCAGAGGAAATCCACACATAAATAGGAAAGAACATACAACCTTTCTTAAAGGGAACACTAGAATTGAACTCCAAACTTCAGCGCCCTGAGCTGCAATAGCATCATGCAACCTACGATGCTACTGTGGCACAAATGTACCACAAGTAATCTGTATGATATGAGATTCCAACGTTGTCAAAAAGCTGAGGGAAAATGAAGGAAGCAGGGAGGGATAGGGGTTAAAAGATACTATATCTCATGACAACACAGCCACAGAACTGTAGAAAAAGCTTGTTGAAAGCAGCTAAGGGTAGAGCCAAAGTAATGTCAGGAGAAGGGTCCAATGAAATGAAAAGCAAAAAATTGCAGCTGTTGGAAATCTGAAATAAACACAAAAAGAATAGGAAATCCTCAACAGGACAGGCAGCTTTTGTGGGATGAGAAGATGCATTAATGCTTCAAGTTGAGGATTTATCATCAGTATTAGCTACCAAGGGTTCTCATGAAAAGGACCAACTGAAAATAAGACCATTTTAAATAAAATTTAAATACAGCAATTATCTCATGTTCATCTGGAACATGGTCATCTCAACAATACATACCTACCGTAATGTGGGGGCATGGTAACGTAACAGTTAGCACAACACTTTGCAGCACTGGCTGCAAGATCATGGTTCAATTCCAGCTGCTCTCTATGAGGAGATTGTACAAACGGTATGTTCTCCCCATGATTACATGGACTTCCTCCTGGTGCTCCAGTTTTCTCCCACATTCCAAAGACACATGCATGAGGTTAGCAAGGTATGGGCATGCTGAATTTGCACTGGAAGCATGGCAACACTTGCAGAATGTCCATCACAATCCTCACTGATTTGATTTGACACTAAATGACACTGTATGAACATATGCGTGACAAATAAAGCTAATCGTAATCTAATCTTCCACCTGCAGCACTAACTTTGTTTCTCATCCACAGATTCTGCCTGAACTGCTGAACATCTCCAGTATTTTCTGCTTTGCTTTAGACTTTAAATTCGGTTCAAGATGGCTCTGGTGAGGCACAGACTTGCTGGCACAAAATTACACAAAATGCTGGAGGGACTGAGCAGGTCAAGCTAAGGAAATTAACAAACAGACAACATCTTGGGCCAAAACCCTTCTTCAAGACTGAAAAGGATCAGTCCCTTCCCACCTACATCCACAACATTTCTCATGCCCTCAATCTTCTCAGTAACTTTCAATTCCTTGGACCACGACTCCCTCACCTTCACTTTGTCTGTTCGGTCCCTATACACTTCGACCTCCTATCAAGATGGCCTCAATGCTCTTTGCTTCTTTATTGACAAAAGTACTAACCAATTCCCTCCAACACCACCCTCCTCTGTCTGGCAGAGCTGGTCCTCGTTCCAGCTATTTTTCCCTCTCTCCTTCCACGTTTGAGTAGCCATGAGCACCCACAGGAGCCATACCTATGCCTGCCTCTTCACTGGCTACACAGAACAGTTTCCCCGGTAATACTCCCCAATTCTTCTTCCGGTACATTGACAATTGCACTAGTGCTGCTTCACACACCCATACTGAGCTTGTCATCTTTTATAAACCTACCGATCCCACGGTTATCTTGACTATATGCCTTCCCACCGTGTCTCCTGTAAAAATGCTACTCCCTTTTCCCAGTTCCTTCACCCCCGCCACACCTGTTCCAAGGTCGTGGTTTTTTGTTCCAGGACATCAGAGATGTCCTCCTTCTTCAAAGAATGGGGTTTCCATTCCCCCACTATTGTTGCTGCTCTCATGCGCACCTCCTCCATTTCCTGAACATCTGCGCTCACCCCATCTTTCTGCCTCCTCTAACAGTGATAGAACAGTCCTGTTGTCCTCACCTACCACCCCATCAGCCTCCGCATCCAACACATCATCATCCACAACTTCTGCCACTTCCACAGGGATCCTACCACTAAACATCCTTGCCACCCCCCCCCACCTCCAGCAGGGATCACTCCTTCCACAATTCCCTTGTCCATTTGTCGTTCCCCACTAATCTCACCCCCAGCACTTCCTAAGTGCTACGCTTGTCCATGCACTCCTCCCTCACCTCCATTCAGGGCCCCAAACAGGTCCTTCCAGATGAGGTAACACTTTCCCTACAAAGCTGCTCGGGTCACCTATTGCATCCAGTGCTCCCAATGAAGTCTCCTCTAGACTGGTGAGACCCATTGAAAATTTGGGGGGCAGTGGGGGGGGGAGTGGGAAGGTAGGTGTAGCTGTGCAGTTCGTCAAACACCTCTGCTCCGCTCCAGTCACCACAAGCAGAACTTCCTGCGGGCCAAACATTCCAATTCCCATCCTTGTTCTGACATGTTAGTCCACAGCCCCTTCTTGTGCCAGGATCAGAAGCAAAACCTTAAATTCATCTGGATACCCTTCAGCCTGATGGCATGAATATCAATTTCTCCTCCTGGTAAAAAAACGATGCCCTGCCCCTCCACTCTTCTTATATTTCCCACTCTGGCCTTTTACCTCTTCTCACCTACCTATCACCTCCCCAGGGTCCCCCTCCTTCCTTTTCTCCTACAGTCCACTCTCCTCTCCTATCAGTTTCCTTCTTCTCCAGCCTTTTACCTTTTCCACCCACTTGCCTTCACCTATCACCTTCCAGCTATCCTCGCCCTCTCTCCACCTTTTTATTCTGGCGTCTTCCTCCTTCCTTTCCAGTTTTGAAGAAGCATCTTGGCCCGAAACATTAACTATTTATCATTTCCATAGGTGCTGCCTGACCTGCTCAGTTCCTCCAGCATTTTTTGTGTGTTATTCCAGATTTTCAGCATCTGCAGACCTTCTTGTGTTTAACTATTAACTACTTCATTATTCTCGAAAGTTACCATTGCAATCTTGTAATGTAACAATGGAAGCCTGTAACTTCCCTTGCAGGGTCGAGCTTTAGAACCACCTGCCATTGCTGTGGTGTGAACTGAAGTCTTGAAGGTGCAGGATGGTTGCTGCATGGTGCGTATGGGGCAAATCGAGGTGCCAGGGCCTGGGCCCAAGAGTGGGGAACAAGCCAATGTTTGACTGCTGGAGTGGACCTGGAGGCAATTCGAAGCCAGGCAATGGGGCCCAGGCTCGTGAGCAAGGAACAAGCCGAGGTGTGACCAATTTAAGTGCCGGCCCAAATTGGTCAGATAGGGTATGGACCGAATCGAATCGGCAAGATTGGGCCTGTGTGCATACCAAAGAGGCAGGGCCCAGGTCTGAGAGCAAGGAATAGGCTCCTGGTTGGCCGATTTAAGCGCCAGGCTAGATTAAAAAGGTCAGGGTGTCGGAGCCAGAGGTGAAGGATGGGCAAGTGTTCAGCTTGCTGCTCCGTGAGGTTTACTCGTCCCTGTGCTGATCTAGGCTGTTGCCTGCAACTGATCAGCTGTGACTGGCTTCTATGGCTGTGCATTCACTTAAGTGAACTTCAGTTCTGAAGGTTATTTACTAATTTTTATTGTTTACACAGTTTGTTTTTTCCTGCACATTGGCTGTTTAATTGCCTTCTTTTTAAGATGGGTTCTATTGGGTTTCTTGGTTTTGTTTTTGTGGCTGCCTGTAAGAAGACAAATCTCAAAGTTGTACATGGTAGACATACTTTGATAATAAATGTACCTTGCACTTTGATCTTTAAAGAATTGCAGTTTTTTTAAACTGATTTTTTTCTTTATACTCTACTACACAGAAAGCAGCCAAGGATGAAGAATTTGCAGATTCCTGCTCACAAGCAAAGATTCAAAAGGTTCATTTTATTGTTAAAGTACAGATGTACAATACAGCTCTGATATTTGTCTCCTCCAAATAGCCATTATACACAGAAAGACCATGAGTGCTGATGAAAGAAAAGACATCAACTGCACCCTCATGCCCCCGCCCCCACTGGCATGAAAAAAAGAAAGAAGCAAAACTCACAGACTCCAAAATCTCCCCTAAGCAAAAAAAAAGTGACAATAACTGTCCCTGACCCCTCAATCTCGGTAAAGAACAGCAATAATAATAACACCATGGGAGCTGGACTCTTTCTCACCCTCTCATTGGTTTGGGTGTATGATCAGTGATGTTTGAGCAGATACTGTAGGAGAATAAAATGGAAATGAGACTGAGTTATCCAAAACTGACCCAGGGCCATCAAGATAAACACCAGCATATCAAATGTTAAACAGAATGACAATCATTCAAGGAATTTTTACCTTGAGTTGATCCAGTCTTGTTGACATGCCCTCAGGTACACTCTGTTGCCACACCTCCTCAAACTCTGACAGATTGAACTTTACGGCATTTTGTAACAGCATCAGCGCAACAGATTTGCAGACTTCATCCTCATTCAAGGCATAAAATACTTCCCCTGTGGAAAATGAAGTTCAGCACTTTGGTCAGTTAAAAATGTGAACATAGAGAAGTACAACACAGGAAGAGGTCCACAATGTTGTACCGAACCAATTAAATTAGTAATCAAATGACCGATTAAACTAATCCCCTCAGCCCATACAATGTCCATCTTTCTATTTCCCCCACATTCATGGGCCTATCTAGCAGCCACCTGAATACCCCTATCACATTTGCCTCGAATACCCCATCACATTTGCCTCCACCAGCATCCCAGGCAGCAAGTTCCAGGCACCCACCACGCTGTATTTAAAAAAATACTTCCCCTCGCATCTTCTATGAACTTATCCCCTCTCACCTTAAATACTTGTCCTCTTGTATTAGACATTTCAAACCTGGAGACAAGATGCTGGCTGTCTACTCTATCTATGCCTCTCATAATCTTATAAACCCCTACCAGGCCTCCACTCAGCCTCCTCGACTCCAGAGAAATCAAAATCTTATAAAGTTCTAGAGCAGTTCATGCAAAATGCTGGAGGAACTTAGCAGATCAACCAGCATTCATGAAAACGAACAAACAGTTGACGCTTTGGGCTGAGACCATCACAACAGGCTTGTGCTTATAAATTTCTATCGGGTCTCCACTCACCCTCCACTACTCGAGAGAAAGCAAGTTTGTCTATGTACTCCTTACAGCACGTGCCCTCTGGTCAGTCTTTTCTGCACCCTCTCTAAAACCACAACAGCTCTGGGGCAACCAGAACTGAATGCAGCATAACCAGAGTTTTATAAAGCTGCAACATAACTTCCTGACCCTTGAGCTCAATTCTTCAACCAATAAAGGCAAGCATATTCCTTCTTTACCATTCTATGAACCTTTGCAGCCATTTTCAGGGAACCGTGAACTTGGACCTCAAGATCCCTCTGTTCATCAACACTGTTAAGGGTGTTGATGACAAAAGGGGTCTTGAGGTCCAAGTTCACAGTTCCCTGAAGGTGGCTACAAATTTGACATGTGCAACACTTCACATTTTGCTGGATTAAATTCCATTTGCTATTTCTCCACCCAAATCTGCAACTGACTGTAATCCACTGTATTCTTTGCTGGTCTTCTATACTATCCACAACACCACCGACTTCTGCATAATTTGCAAATTTACTAACACACCCATCTACGTTTTTATCCAGGTCATTTATATACATCACAAACAGCAGAACAGATCCCTGCAGACCTCTAACAAGAATAAGCCCCATCTACAACCACCTTTCATCTTCAAAGAGCAAGTCAATTCTTAGTCCAAACTGCCAAATCACTGGGGATCACATACATTTTGATCTTCTGGATGAGCCTCCCATGGGGACTCTGTCATGTACTGTACCTTACTACAATCTGCATTTGCAACATCCACATGTTCCAAAAGAGTTCACATACAGATATAAGGACAGAACTAATTTCAGTTTTGATGGATCTATAGCACCCACTTTTTTTCAAATTACATCAAATTTGTTAAAAAGTCCAACATCAAAGATAAGAAAAAAAAACAACTCATAGAAAGATTTCAGAATCAAAGAAACCAAGTTACATGGATTAAGTGGAGAAGCTATTTTCCTTTGAGCAAAAGTGATCAAGAAAAAATTTATTGGAGCGATTTGTAATCAGGAGTCCACATGAGGTAACAGAAAGTGAGGAGAACCATATGACATATTGATTGGAAGAAGAGCTGGGATAATACAAGAAAAATATTTTTCTTAAGTGGCAGCCAGGTCATAGAACATTGAACAGTATAACATAGTACAGGCCCTACAGCCCACAAAGTCGTGCCAACCCTTCAATACACCAAAATCAATCTACTTCTTCTCTCCCACATAGTCCTCCATTTTTTTCATCAATGGGATTGAGTTTAGGAGCCGAGAGGTAAGGTTGCAGTTATATAGGACCCTGGTCAGACCCCACTAGGAGTATTGTGCTCAGTTCTGGTAACCTCACTACAGGAAGGACAGAAACCATAGAAAGAGTGCAGAGGAGATTTACAAGGATGTTGCCTAGACTGGGGAGCATGCCTTATGAGAATAGGTTGAGTGAATTTGGCCTTTTCTCTTTGGAGTGACGTAGGATGAGAGGTGACCTGATAGAGGTGTACAAGATAATGAGAGGCGTTGATTGTGTGGATGGTCAGAGGCTTTTTTCCAGGACCGAAATGGCTAGCACGAGAGGGCATAGTTTTAAGGTGCTTGGAAGTAGATACAGAGAAGATGTCTGGGGTAAGTTGTTTTTATTTTACGCAGAGAGTAGTGAGTGCGTGGAATGGGCTGCAGGTGGATACGATAGGGTGGAGGTGGATACGATAGGGTCTTTTAAGAGACTCCTGGATGGCTACATGGAGCTTAGAAAAATAGAGGGCTATGGGTAAGCTTAGGTAGTTCTAATGTAAGAACATGCTCGGTACAGCTTTGTGGGCCGAAGGGCCTTTATTGTGCTGTAGGTTTTCTATGTTTCTATGTTTTTATCTACAAATGTTTCAACGTGCTAAAGCTAAAAGTTCCGCACACCCACCACTCTCCGAGTAAAAACCTATCTCTGACATGTCCGCTATGCTTTCCCTTGCATGAGCCACTTCCACCTTGAGAAAGTCTCAGGCTATTTACACAATCTATGCCTCTTATCATTTTGTACACCCCTATAAACACACCTCTCATCATTCTCCTCTCCAAAGAGAAAAGTCTTAACTTGCTCAACTTATCCTCATAAGACTTGCTCTCTAATTCAGGCAGCATCCTGGTAAATCTCCGCTGCACCCTCTCTAAAGCTTCCACATCCTTCCTATAATAAGGCAACCAAATCTGAACACATTTCAATTTCTATTCCAACAGCTTTAAAGAACTGTAACATTACCTCAAGTCTCTTGAACTCAATCCTCTGACTAATGGAAGGCTAACACTTCTTAACCAGTCTATCAAATTACAGAGCAATTCTGATGGATCTAAGGACATGAACCTGAAGATCCTCCTGTTCCACTGCACTGATTGTTAACAGTATCAGAAGTAGAGTTAATCATAACTTTTAAAGGGCAACTATCAGATTCTTGAGAGAAGAACAATTAGTTTGATCCCGGTAAGGCGCGGGAAAATCAGACCAAAATCACACTTTCTGGAACTGGTATGGACTGATAATCCAGTGGGCCTATCTGAGATGTAACAATGCAAAATGGTGCAACTGTGAACCAGCAATCATACTGGATGCTATCACATTCTGCTGCTGCATCACCTTCATTGCAAATGATCGACCTTAACAAGAAACACACCACAGGACTGGCAGACAAAAATTGTGCTCAGAATCTTGTAAAACTGCAACACCAAGCCATGAAGGTCAAACTATGAAGAGACCATAAGACATAGAAGAAATAGACTACTCAGCCCATCAAGTCAGGAGTGGTTGATTTAAAAACCGGCTAGGACCAGACTGCGACATATACCTTCAAGGTCGGCAGAAGTGCGGCAAGTGAAACGAATTAGTCAATTTATCAGCCAATTTAAGCAAGGTTTGCTCTAGGGGAGTGGCCTGTCGGGGAGCGCCTTGTGAGAAAAATGCGAGTCTTGGCTCGAGAGACTTCGGCGAGGAGGCTGAGGGAGGGGACTACACCACAGTTGGAGAGGGTGAGAGGTGGTGAAGAGATGACAGGTAAACTGATTCAGTGTGATGCTTGCTTGATGTGGGAGGTCAGGGACACTGATGGTGCCTCCTACTGCTACAACTGTGGAAAGCGTGACCAGGTTCAGCTCCTGAAGGACCGTATTGGGGCACTGGAGAGGCAACTGGATGATCTCAGGTTCACCTGGACTGGACCTACAGCGAGATCATTACACTTAAGATACTAGAAAGGGGGGGGCAATGACGAGGAAGGGATGGATGCTTGGAATACAGGAGACCCCACGGGATGTACCTCTTGAAAACAGGTTCACCCTCTTGGAAGCTGTTGGGACAAAAGACACTGTCAGTCTGAGAAGCGGACAGGTGCGAGTCAAAAATTGGCGCTGAAGCAAAGCCGGGGAGACAGACGTCAGGCAGAGCCATGGTAGTAGGGGACTTCTTAGTGAGAGCTACAGAAAGGGGTTTCTGTGGCAACAGGCGGGATTTAAGGATGGTGTGTTGCCTCCCTGGTGCCAGGATCCAGGATGTCATGAACTGATTGCAGGGCATCCTCAAGGATAAAGGTGAACAGCTGGAAGTGGTAATGCATGTCGGCACAAATAACGGCGGGAAGAAGAGGAAAGAAATTCTGCAGCATGACTTCAGAGAACTCAGAAGCAGGCTGAAAAGCAGGACCTCCAGGGTGGTTATCTCCGGTTTGCTTCCAGTTCCTTGTGCCGGTGAGGGCAGGAACAGGGAGATAGGGGATCTGAATGTGTGGCTGAGGAGCTGGTGCAGGAAGCAGGGATTTAGATTCTTAGACCACTGGGATCTGTTTTAGGGTAAGGATGAATTGTACAAAAGGGACGGGTTGCACCTTAACAGGCGGGGGACCAGCATTCTGGTAGGCAGGTTTGTCACTGCTACACAGGTGCGTTTAAACTAAGTAGTGGGGCGGGGGGAGAGAGGAGATGAACTGGAAATATAAGGATGGAGTTAAAGGAAAAGAGGTGTGCGAGACACGCTTTGATACAATTAGGGTGATTCATAGGGCCCACATGTCTAAGGATAAGTTAGCTCGTTTTTATTGCCATATAAATCCTGTCTGTGACTGATGTAATTCTGAGGTAGCTTCATTGACACATATGTCCTGGTCTTGCCCTCTTTTGGAAAAATATCAGAAAGACATTTTTGATAGTATTACAGTAGTTTTGCGTATTGATTTACAACCTCATCCTATTACTGCAATTTTCTGATTACCAATGATGGACTCTAGTCAATTATCCCCTTCAGCTTGCCATTTGATTGCATTTGTTACATTAGTAGCCAGAAGATCCATTTTATTTAAATGGAAAGATTATAATTCCCCCTACTACATTTCAATGGTTTTCCCAAACTATAATGTTTAAACTTAGAAAAAATTAGGAGTAGCACTATCGACCCTTCAGTTAAATTTGAAGAAACTTGGAGACCATTTATTCAACATTTTCATATGATGTAAGCTGACCTTTTCCGAATCCTTCTCAATAACTTTTTGTTCGTGTGTAGAGAAGCAGAGTTAATGACAAATAATGATTTTAACCGATGAAACATGGCAGCCCAGCTTTTGTTTGGTTCTGTTTTTATTTTGTTTTTTTTTAGTTTAGGGGGACTTTTTTCTCCTGTATAAAATTTTTTTGAATCTTTTTCAAGTTCAGTTATTAAGAGATTGGGAGGCTTAGATCACACATTTCTCAGAGTCCGTTTCTGTATACATTAACCGTTATTAATGTAATCCCCATCTCTTTGTATCATTATCATTGTTACGCTTATCTATTCGAAACTTAATAAAAAAGATTGAGAAAGAAAGAAAGCAAGGGATATAGGAGTGAGGTACCCATGTAAGAATAGTGCCACCTAATAATTGGCCTGTACTAAGTTAGCAACTTCCTTGCAGAACAACAGTCAGCAACCCTTGGAAATAAAAATAAAAGAACTAATCACTTCATGTTCACTGGTCATGTAACAGTTTCAACTGACAAGGCAGAGCAACAGTCTAACATTATGCTCCCAGCGATCAAACAAAGTATTGATATTTTCACGTTGCTTAGAGAATTATAGGAAGAAAATCAGGATTCAGATTCAGATTTATTTATCACATACAGTGAAAGGCATCATCTGCACCTAAGGAAGTCCTGCTAGCAGCAGCCCACAAGTGTCACCACTCATTCTGACGCCAACACAGCATTTCCACAACGCTCAGCACAGCAACACAACAACAACAGAAAAAGAAGCCCCATTCCTCCCTCACATCCACCCATAGGACCAGCTATAGACAAACACAAATTTCAATGTTGTTTTTTAACATATGATTTTCTGAAGTTACACACACACACAAAATGCTGGAGGAATTCAGGTCAGGGAGCATCTATGGAAATGAATAAACATTAGACATTTCAGCTGAGACCCTTCCCTTTTTAAAGATTATTTTCTACTTATTTTTGTAGAAAGGACCAAAGAAAGCAATGCCTTACCTTCATTTGTGTATGGTTTGCCATAACAATTCAGACAATGTTCTATCATTTCCCTGTTGGAGGAACAGGATAACCAGACAGTTTATAACAGTAAATATAAAATGGCTGTGGTGTAGCTTAACCCGAAAAACCCTTAAATGGTCAATCAATCCTTGGAAAATATTTTTTTTTAAAAGAATGGGAAAAGGATGGAAAGGTTTTATCTTTAAAATAGCTTCCAGTTAAATTAGGAAGAAAATCAGGATTCAGATTCAGATTTATTTATCACATACAGTGAAAGGTATCATCTGCACCTAAGGAAGTCCTGCTAGCAGCAGCCCACAAGTGTCGCCACTCATTGCAAACTACAGTTTGCAATTCAGATTTCTTTTTTTTAAATGAATTAATGAATTAGTAAGCAGGTCAGACAATAAGGCGTCACAGCAAAGTGTTAGCACAACACTTTACAGTGCAGGTGACCCAGTAATTAATGGAGGTAAGGGAGGAGGTGAATGGGCAGGTATAGCACTTCTTTTGCTAGCAGGGATCAGTAGCAAGAGGGAGGTAGCAAGGAGGGAGGAATGGACAAGGGAGTTGCGGAGAGTGGAAGACAGAAGTAATGATATGTTTGGTAGTACGGTCCCATTTATAGAAATTAAATCACACTTTAAATGATACCCTCTGAACTACAGCATGCTGGAAAAGAATGATTATCTGTATTTGACTGTCAAGAGATCCTTAATGTTATTTTTCTTTTACCAGAACAGATACAAAATGCATACACTTACTGACCAACAATTAAATATTAACAAGTCTAACTTACATAAAACTATGGACTAATAAATTATTTTTCACTATGTTGAAAAAAATAAAATTAAAAATTCACAGAATGAATTGAATGACAGCCTTCAAATTCAGAAACAGACATAAACAGAAGATAAATCATTCCAAAACACAGGAAAGAATCCCCAAAAGTTTGTTTGCATGGAGTTCTTATCGCTCACCTTGGTTCAAGAAGTTCCAGTTCTTGAAGGCAAATACTGAGAGGAATCTTTGAGAAGGACCAAGATTCC
This sequence comes from Hypanus sabinus, assembly GCF_030144855.1. NCBI lineage: Eukaryota > Metazoa > Chordata > Chondrichthyes > Myliobatiformes > Dasyatidae > Hypanus > Hypanus sabinus. The sequence goes on along the minus strand of NC_082706.1, from coordinate 207,864,493 downwards.
GAATCGACCAACTGAGTCACGTGATTCAGAAGCTTAATTTCATAATCAAGCTCCAGAATTCTCCAGTACCCTAATTTGAAAAAAGGACAATGATGTACAAGACACCTCACAAAAAGAGTCTTAATCTTGCTATTTTGTTTATGGATTTGTCATTTAAATCTTAACTTAATAAAAACGTGAAAAAACATCCCATAGAGCCCAAGTTACTGGTTTCCATCTGCTGGCAATTTCTCAGACAAAACTTATTTCACCAATTAAGTAGAAAATGCTACAAACAACAGATAGATGAACATGCACAAAAGTACTCGTATCACTTTTAGCAAAGCTCAAGTAGTTAATACAGAGTAACTTCACTACCTTGCAATCTGACTTTTTTTAATATATCCAATTTTAATATGATTTTAATTCTGGTCAATAAGTCAATAGCTGGTTCATGAACTACCCTCTTCAACAGTGCACTCAGATTACCCAGTTTCAGTGGAAGAACACTGGGGATTTGTTTATGCATTGAGTGCAATTTACCTGAAAGAATTCTTGTTAAATATCACACACTGTGATTACAGAACTGAAGATTAACACTTCTGTCTGCTTTAACACTCATCAATGAACATATAGTATCACTGGGTGAAGTACCATAACATGATTGCAAAGTCTGGTTTAACATCATTTGATCTCAGAGATGTATTTTTCTCAGAAGTGTTTTGCTACCTGGTTTGGTATCCGAATCAGTCCCATTAAAAAGCCTGTAACTCATTTGCAGGTAAATCCTACATTTCCTGAGTAAGCATTCCTCAGATGCAAGTCCAGTCCAGATACATGGTCCCAGAATGCATCAAGAAAGCGCTTCAATGCCTCTACATTCTGAGGAGGCTGAAGGGAGCTTCAGGATTAGATAAATGGACCAATAAAGGACCATTACACCTAAGAAAATGAGCTTCCACTAAGTTAGCAGGAAATGTAAGATATCAATCAAAAACGCTACTTGCAATCATAGTCAGTATAATGTTAAACATAAGAGATCGTGCGGATGCTGAAAATACAGAATATATGCCCACTACAGGATAAACCCCTCGGGAATCTGAGACATTTACCTTGCTCCAGACACATCGAAAGGTTTCCACCAGAAAAAGTGGGACCTCCCAGTGGCCACCATTTTTAATTACACTTCCATTCCCATTCCAACATGTCCATAAATAGCCTCCTCTACAGTCACGATGAGGCCACACTCAGGTTGGAGGAACAACACTTTATATTCCATCTGAGTAGCCTCCAACCTGATGGCATGAACATTTGATTTCTTGAACTACTGGTAATGGCCCCCCACCACCCTTCACCATCCCTTTTTCCTTCTCTCACCTCCCTCTGGTGCTCCTCCCACTTCCTCTTCCTTCCATGGCCTTCTGTTCTCTCCTGTTAGATTCCCCCTTCTCCAGCCCTGTATCTCTTTCACCAACCAACTTTTCAACTCTTTACCACCCTGGAGAGCCCTCCAGTTTCACCTATCCTCTGGTGTTTCTTCCTCCCCTCCCTTCCCACTTCTATGACTCCTCATCTTTCTTTTCCAGTCCTGCTGAAGGGTCTCAGCCCGAAACCCCAACTGTACTCTTTTCTATAGATGCTGCCTGGCCTGCTGAGTTCCTCCAGCATTTTGTGTGCGTTACAGAGAAGTTGGCATCTTATTTTGAAAGAGACAATTTGGAGACAGAAGTTGGTCTTCTCCAACTCATTTACTGTCCTTTTGAAACAGGACTGAAGAGTCACAGAAGTAATATAAATAATTCAAATCATATCTTACAGTTCAACAATCCAAGTTAATATCAGAGAATAATAGTATACAACTTGAAATTCTTACTTTTTGGCGACACCCACAAAACAGAAAAAAAACATCCCCAAAGGATGAAAGACAGAAAACATGAGAACCCCAAAACCACCCCTCCCTCTCACAAAAGCAGCAGCAAAAACATCAACCCTCCCCCACTCGCATCAAACCCCTTCCACGCAAGCAATCACAAAGTCTCCAAAGAGACGATGATCCGGAGGCCATCAAAAACAGCTCTCCATCCCAACATATGAGAGAGAGCGAGAGAGAGAGAGATCGAGTGCAGGGGCCACTGCCTGCTGGCCTGACATTGGCGAGGACCCAGGTCAACCACAAGACCCCACCCCGAAGGTGCACATAATGAAACATCAGGCCGCAGGGGAAGTCTGAGAACGAGAACCCACCACTCATGGAGAACTGTACTTTTAAGTCAGAATTACGGCAGAGAAGCTAGAAAATGGCCACTTTGGTAAAAAGTTCACTACAGTGCATCAAGTTCCTATTCTTCCAACTCACCCTCAATCCTGCATGCACGTAACAGCTGCAATTGCTGCATTAGCTCCTGCTCACTAGCTTGAATTCTTTCAAGTAACTCCGCTGTTGTATACTGCAAGACAAAGAATCAGTAATACCAATCAAAATACTGGTATTCCATATTTTAGATTCATTTAATTTTGGGCAGGATAACATTGTCTGTTAAGTCCTCCCGGTGGAATGTGTGGGTTTTGTCCATGTCCCCCAATTTCCTCCCACAGTCCAAAGGCCTATCCGTTAATTAGTCACAGGACAACTTACAATGGCTAAAGTTAAATGGGGGCTCCTGGGCGGTGTGGCCTGAAGGGCTTGTTCCATGCAGTATCTCTAAATAAATTGAGCAGTGCTGATATAATCCAAAAATCAACCTACAGATTACTTTTATTCTCCAGTACATACAGGAGTACAAGAGGCATAGATAGAATAGACCACCAGTCCTTTCCCCAGGGCAAAAATGGCTCCTACAAGGGGGTGTGGAAGTTGCAGGAAGATAAGGGTGAACTTAATGTCCAGATCTGAGGGGAGATCTGATGGAGGTTGAAAACATTATGAGATGCATCAGCTGAGTATACAAATGGTATCCTTTTCCCAGGATTGAAATGTCTAATACCAGACAGCATGAATTGAAGGGAGAGGGGATAGCTCCATAGGCAATGTGAGGGGGCAGGTGCTTTTTTTTGACACACACACAGTGGTGGGTGCTTGGAATGCTCCACTTGGGGGTGATGGTAGAGGCAGATGCATTAGGGATTTTTAAAGACACATCCACATGAATGTAAGGAAAATGAAAGGATACAATCATTATATAGGCAGAGGAGATTAGTTTAGTTAGCCATTTTGATTACTAATTTAACCAGTTTGGCAAAACACTGTGGGCCAAAGGGTCTGCTCCTATGCTCTGTTGCAGAAAGAGTGCAGACAGCCCAGGCCTTTGAAGAGCATAGCTTCCCTTGAATAGCATCTTACACTTACTGGAGCCAAGATAAAGAATGTAACAGAAGAATGCAAAATACACACACCAACTCAGGAACAACTGCTTTACTAACTTCAAAGTATCATCAGTTGGCAACTTGTAGTTTCTATTGACTTTTATCACCTCTATTGTGAATGGCAATTGATCTTGCAAGTAACAAATTCAAACATACCCAATTTACCAAATGATCAATACCCATAATTGCTAGCCAAGTCTGTATAAAAATTGCATTTCTCTGTTAAGACTTTAGAAATGGTTCAGGGGCCATGCTGTTCTTGTGCACAAGTAAAATAAGGTATGATTGAGGAATGAGTGCAAATTGTCAGAATCCAGTTAATCGGTGACAACAGTTGGAGATTCCACCGAGATGGTTAACCCTTCAAAGTCCCATCACTGAACTGTTCCCACAACCTAATGGACTCACTTTCAAAGACATTTAATGGTCTCAATTTTACTGTTTACTTATTTATTATTATCTTTTGTATTTGCACTATTTGATGCCTTTTGTACATTTGGCTGTTTGTCCTGTTGGTTGCTGCCTTTCATTGATTCTATTATCTTTTTTGGAATTACTGTGAATGCCCACAAGAAACTGAATCTCAGGATTGTATATTTGATAATAAATTTATTTTGAACCCTTGACTTTGTTATACAAGAGAAAGGAATTGAGTCCCAGTAGTTGATCAGTCCAAAATCCTAGATAACACATGCAAAATGCTGGAGGAACTCAGCAAGCCAGGCAGCATCTATGGGAAAGAGTAAACCGGAGACACTTTGGGCTAAGACCTTTCTTCAGGACGGAAAAGAAAGCGGAGAAGTGAGGGTAAGCAGATGGGGAGAGGGGAGGAAGATGTATACAGTTGCAGATGATAGGTGAAACTGGGAGGGGGGGTGAAGTAAAGAGCTGGAAAATTGATTGGTGAAAGAGATAAATGACTGGAGGAGATGGAATCCGATAGGAGAGGGATAGAAGACCATGGAAAAGGGGGAAGGCAGAGGAACACCAGAGGGAGATGATGGGTAGGTAAAGAGAGAAGGTGAGAGGGGGAAACGAGAATGAAGTCAGATCTCATGGGAGCATGTTGAAGAGAGAGGTTGACCTGGACTGAGTTGAATCTTTGGAGCATATTAAAAAGAAGTTGCCTTGGGCAGGGTCCGATACCACAGGAGCACGTTAAAGACATTGCCCTGGACTGGGTCAGATCTTGTGGAAGCGCATTAAAAAGGATACCCACACCAGGTTGAATCACATGAGAGCTCATTAAAAAGTTGTTTTGGGCCTAGTCAGGTCTTGCGGGAGCATGTTAAATGTGTGGTTTTAAAAAAGGAATTCTGAAATGAGTGTGTGTCCTTCATGAAAGGATTAATATGACCCCAGTGTTGGAGATGTTAGGTAATGACACTGCTTAGCACTGCATGGTACAAGCCATGCCACCTATGACAAAATTGGGACAATCCACACTGCGGCTCTTTGATGAATCAGAAAGCTGTATATTTGATTGTAGTATCTTCTATTGGGTCAACTAAAGGTGGTATTGTCCTTTTTTAAACAGATTTTTTATGATCACAAGACTCTATTGGACATTAATAACTTAAAATACTGTGGGTCTACCACATCAGTTAAGTAGCTCGGTTAAGAAACTGAAGGAGCTGGACTTGGCGCAAATTGTGCTGCTGTCTGCATCAGACAGGTGTCATGAAGGCCATGTGCAGTGATTGTCTTAGTTACTTTTCTTATGATCGCAAGAACCTGTTGGACATTGTTAACGTGGAAGTCCGAATCACTGGCAGATGGGGAGGAAGCTGCGTGGCCTCAGTTGTATCAAGGACTGGACCTCCAACTATGGTATCGCTTGTTTAGAGTTGCCCAGGAGAGAGGCATCAGAATCAGTGTGATCCATCGGAATGCTGGGGGCATTGTGGTGCACCATCCAAGCTGGAGTCTGTGCTGCCCCCCCAGAGGTCGCTTGGCAGAAGACAAGCTGTATTGTGTACGACGGCACACTACTGCAACATTCCTGGACTTGGGGACTTGAACTATTTTTTTTGTGAGACTATAAATTACTGATAACATAGCTTGCTTGCTATCTTATATGTGCTACATGTCCCTCGCACTATGTGTGACTGTAGAGGGAGACAGAGTAGAAAGGCTTTGGCTCAATGGAGCTTAGGCAATAATGGGTCGAGGTGAGGTACATTCCCTGTGTAGAATACAAACCCATGTGTGTGAGGCCAGTGTTCTGTGCTCAGTGTCAGATGTGGGAAGTCCTGGAGACACCCAGCCTCCCGGACAGCCATATCTGCACCAGGTGTGACAAACTGCAGCTCCTTAAGGACCGCGTTATGGAACTGGAGATGCAACTCGATGACCTTCGTCAGGTCAGGGAGTGAGGAGGTGATAGAAAGGAGCTATAGGCAAGTAGTCACACCGGGACCTCAGGAGACAGATAAGTGGGTTACAGTCAGGAGAGGGAAGGGCAGGAGTCAGATGCTAGAGAGTACCCGTGTCTGTCCCCCTTAACGATAAGTACTCTTATTTGAGTACTGTTGGGTGGAACGACCTAACTGGGGGAAGCAATAATGGCCGTGCCTCTGGTACAGAGTCTGGCCCTGTGGCTCAGAAGGGTAGGGAAAGGATGCCAGTAGTGATAGGGGACTCCATAGTTAGGGGGGTTCAGACAGGCAATTCTGTGGATGCAGAAAAGAAACACGGATGGTAGTTTGCCTCCCAGGTGCCAGGGTCCGGGACATTTCTGATCGCGTTCACAATAGTGGGAAGGAGAATAGCTAGGTCGTGGTACATACTGGTACCAATGACATAGGTAGGAAAAGGGAGGAGGTCCTGAAAACAGACTACAGGGAGTTAGGAAGGAAGTTGAAAAGCAGGACCTCAAAAGGTAGTAATCTCGGGATTATTGCCTGTGCCACGTGACAGTGAGTGTAGTAATAGAGTGAGGTGGAGGATAAATGTGTGGCTGAGGGATTGGAGCAGGTGGCAGGGATTCAGATTTCTGGATCATTGGGACCTCTTCTGGGACAGGTGTGACCTGTACAAAAAGGACGAGTTGCACTTGAATCCCAGGGGGACCAATATCCTGGCGTAGAGGTTTGCTAAGGCTATTGGGGAGAGTTTAAACTAGAATTGCTGAGGGTGGAAACAGAACTGAAGATGGAGGAAGAGGCAGTTGGCTCACAAATAGAGAAAGCTTGGAGACAGTGCAAGAGGGAGGATAAGCAGGTGATAGAGAAGGGATGCGCTCAGACCAATGGTTTGAGATGAGTCTATTTTAATGCAAGGAGCATTATGAACAAAGTGGATGAGCTTAAAGTGTGAATCAGTACTTGGAGCTATGATGTTGTGGCCATTACAGAGACTTGGATGGCTCAGGGTTATGAGTACCAGGCTTTACATGTTTCAGAAAGGACAGGGTGGGAGGCAAGAGATAGGTGCGTGGCACTGTTGATCAGAGGTAGTGTCACTGCTGCAGAAAAGGAGGAAGTCACGGAGGGATTGTCTACTGAGTCTCTATGGGTGGAAGTTAGGAACAGGAAGGGATCAATAACTCTACTGGGTGATTTTTTATAGACCACCCAATCATAACAGGGACATTGAGGAGTAGATAGGGAGACAGATTCTGGAAAGGTGTAATAATAACAGGGTTGTCGTGGTGGGAGATTTTAATTTCCCAAAATATTGATTGGCATCTCCCTAGAGCAAGGGTCGGCAACCCACGGCTCCGGAGCCGCATGCGGCTCTTTGATCTCTGTGCTGCGGCTCCCCTTAGTTTGTTAGTTTTTGAAATGTAATTCGAAATTTGAAGATTATGGTGATCTTGTACAATCGAAAAACGTTGTGGAGACCCCATTTCCTGGCACATCCGAACCGGCTCACAATTAGCCACCATTCCGACTAAGGGAGATAGCCTACGGGGGTTTGTGAGTACGTGTCTTTTGGAGCATCCGCGCCCACGGGGACGGGTTGAGGGAGGCTTTAAATCAAGGAAGGCTGTTTAGTTCGAATAAAGTTACCTTTGACTGCAGTGTCTTTACACCGCTACAACGTGTTTTTTATCGCTATTAATATACATCACCACTGCCAATGCCTGACACCTGCCAGTGTGCGCTTTCTTTTAATTTTTCGATCCAAGGTAGGCTAACTATGGAGTAACCTTCAACCCAACGTCTTTTTTTCGGAGTTCAAAATGTTTTTGTTGCATGCAGAAATGTAATTTCGTTTTCTCTGTAGGAGTTCATCAATTTCAAAAATGCAACACATTATAGTTTGTTTATACATAGCATAAAGGCAAAAAAAACCGTTGTATGCAGTGTTATTTCATTTTAAATGTCAAACGGGTTTTGTGGCTCCCAGTGTTTTCTTTTCTGTGGGAAATGGGTCCATATTGGCTCTTTCAGTGGTAAACGTTGCTGACCCCTGCCCTAGAGCAATGGGTTTAGATGGGGTGGAGTTTGTTAGGTGTGTTCAGGAAGGTTTCTATAAATAATATGTAGATAAGCCTACAAGAGAAAAGGCTGTATTTGATCTAGTATTGGGAAATGAATCTAGTCAGGTGTCAGACAGTGAGTCTTACTTCAGTGGGAGGTAAGCTGATGGAAAAGATCCTGAGGGGCAGGATTTATGAACATTTGGAGGAGGATAATATGATCAGGAATAGTCAGCATGGCTTTGTCAAGGGCAGGTCCTGCCTTATGAGCCTGATTGAGTTTTTGAGGATGTGACTAAACACATTGATGAAGGAAGAGCAGTAGATATAGTGTATATGGATTTCAGCAAGGCATTTGATAAGGTACCCAAATGCAAGGCTTATTGAGAAAGTAAGGAGGCATGGGATCCAAGGGGGACATTGCTTTGTGGATCCAGACCTAATGAAGAGTCTTGACCAAAAACATCGGTTGTTTATTCATTTCCATAGATGCTGCCTGACCTGGTGAACTCCTCCACCATTTGTGTGTGTTGCTCTAGAGTGCAGACAGCCCAGGCAAGAAGGGCACAACTACCTTTACACAGCAGATTACACTTACTGGAGACAAGATAAGAATGTAACGACAGGATACAAACACACAAATTGCTTTACTAACTTCAAAGGTCATCGATTGTCAGTTTGCAGATTGACTTATAACACCGCTATTGTGAACAGCAGTTGATCTTGCAAGTAAGAAAATTCAAACATACCCAGTTTACCAAATGGTCAATATCCGTAACCACTAATCAGTTCTGAATAAAAATGCTTTTCTCTGCTTGGAATTCAGAACAGTGTGGTGACAGTGGCCAGTGCGAGTTTTCAGAGTCCAGTTAATTGGCAACAGCAGGCGGCAGGATTTTTTGATGGGAGGAAAATAGAGGGGGGGATGTCAGAGGCAGGTTTTTTTAAAAAACACAGAGTGGTGGATGGGTGGAACATCCTATCAGGCTGATGGTAGAGGCAGATACGTTAGGAACATTGAAGCGACTCATTAACAGACACATGGATGATTTAAAAAATGGAGAACTATATAAGAAGGAAAGGTTAGACTGATGTTAGAGTAGGTTAAATTGTGTACTGTGCTGCTGTATTCCATGTTCTAGTCAGTGGCTGTGCAAAGTTACATTGATAGAGCTGATCATGACTAAAATAATGATGGCTTTGATCTTAGAGAAAAAACACTGAGGGTGGGAAGTAGCTGGAAATATTGCTTGAGACCTTCCAGTATTATTGCACTTTTTAGAGTTCTAATTTTATAACAAAACAGAAAAAAATTATTAAATTCTCTGGGTCGATGAAAGTTCATGTTTTGTGGCCTTTGCACACTTGACTTAAGGAGAATCGATGGCTCAGCAGTTTTGCCCCTCTCCTACCCTCTTCCGCCTGGAGAGGCCAGATGTACAGACAGCCAATCTCAAACCAGGCTGTTGAGGGCCACCACATCTGACCTCAATAACAGAGACATGAACAGATAAAGTTCAGAAATTTAGATGTCAAATATATTACATATTTTAAAGAACTGATATACTTAACAACAACTACACACAATCTAGGGACTCACTTACAAGGACTCTTCATCTTATGCTTTTGATATTTATCACTTTTTTTTCCTTTCGTATTTGCAGTTGGTTGTCTTCTGTGCACTGGTTGTCCACCCTATTGAATGTGGTCTTTCATTGATTCTATTAGGGTTATATTGAGTATGTCAATAAGAAAATGAACCTCAAGGTTGTATATCGTGACATGTACAGCGTCTATAAAATATATTCACCACCTTCCCCCACCCCCCACAGGAAGTTATCCTGTTTTATAACATTGAATCACATGGAATTAATTTGGTTTTTTTGGAACAGAAAAACTCTTTTGTACCAAAGTGAAAACAGATTTCTACAAAGTGATCTAAATTAATTACAAATATAAAACCCAAAAAATTGATTGCTTAAGTATTCACCCCCTTTAATATGACACATCAATTCATCACTGATGCAGGCAATTAGTTTTAGAAGTTACATAATTAGATAAAAAGAGATCTGTTTGTGGAGACCTGTATGCAGACAAGGTGTTTCAATCGATGGTAGTAGAACTACACCCGTACCTGGAAGGTTCCACTGCTGATGAATCAAGTGTCTTGGCAAAAACTACACCATGAGGACATAAGAACTCCGTGAAAAGGTTATTGAAAAGCACAAGTCAGGAGATGAAAATTTCAATGACACTAAGTATCCCTTAGAGTACAGTTAATTCAATCTTCAAGAATGGAAAGAATATGACACAGCTGTAAAACTGCAGAGAGTAGGCCATCCTCAAAAACTGAACGACCATGCAAAGAGGAGACTAGTGAGGGAGGACACCAAGAGACCAATGACAACGAGCTTCAGTGGTTAAGATGTAAGATAATGCGCAAACAACAGGTGACCAGGTGCTTCACCAATTGTAGCTTTATGGGAGAGTGGCAAAGAGAAAGCCACTGCTGAAAAGTTTCAGTTGAAATCTTGGCTAAGAGTTTCCCAGAAGGCATGTGGGAGATTCTGACGCCAGCTGGAAGAAATTTCTATGGTCTGATCATACTAAAATTGAGCATCTTGGCCATCAGATAAACACTATGTTTAACATAAGTCAAACATCACATACCATCAAAAACACACCATCCCTACCGTGAAGAATGTTGATGCCTACATCGTGTTGTGGTGATACTTCACCGCAGCAGACTCTGGAAGACTTATGAGGGTAGAGGGTAAAATTAATGCAGCAAAATACTAGGAAATTGGGAGGGAAACCTGATGCAGTTTGCAAGAGAACTGTGGGAAGATTTGTTTTCCAGCAGGACAATGACCCCAAGCATAAAGCCAATACTACACAGGAATGGCTTAAAAACAACATCGTTAATGTGCTGGAGTGGCCAAGTCGGAGTCCAGACCTCAATCCAATTGAGAATTTGTGACTTGAAAAGGGCTGTTCACTCACAATTCCCATGCAATCTGCCAGAGCTTGAGCAGTGTTGTAAATGAGAATGGGGGAAAATTGCAGTGTCCAGATGTGCAAAGCTGATAGAGACCTATCCACACAGACTCAAGGCTGTAATTACTACCAAAGGTAAATCAACTAAATAGTGGCCTGAAGGGTGTGAATACTAATGCAATCAATTATTTTGAGTTTTATCAATTAACACACACAAAATGCTGGAGGAACTCAGCAGGTCAGGCAGCATTTATGGAAGAGTACAGTCGATGTTTTAGGCAGAGATCCTTCGGCAGGTCTGGAGAAAAAAAGCTGAGGAATAGATTTTAAAAGGTGGGGGGGAAACACAAGGTGATAGTTGAAACCTGAAGAGCGAAGGATAACGTAAAGAGCTGGGAAGTTGATTGGTGAAAGAGACAGAAGGCCACGGAAGAAAGAAAAAGGAGGGGAGGAGCACCAGAGAGGGGCAGGGGGCATTACCAGAAATTCAAAAATTCAATGATTCTTTCATCAGGTTGGAGGTTGCCCAGACAGAATATGTGTTGTATCTCCAACCTGAGTGTGGCCTCATCACGACAGTGGAGGAGTCCATGAATAGAAATATCAGAATGGGAATGGGAAGTGGAATTAAAATGGGTGGTCACTGGGAGATCCCACCTCTCCTGGTAGATGCTTGGCGAAGCGGTCTCCCAATCTATGTCAGGTCTCACCGATATACTAGAGGCCACACCGGGAGCACCAGACACAGTAAATGACCCCAAAAGACTCACAGGTGAAGCGTTGCCTCACCTGTATGAACTGTTTATGGCCCTGAATGGTAGTGAAGGAGATGTAGAGGCACTTGTTCTGCTTGCAAGGATAAGTGCCAGGAGGGAGATCAGTGGGGTTGTAAGGATGTGTGCAGCACAACTGGCAAGTGTGTTTACAGACATTTTTAATCTCTCCCTCTCCCAGTGTAAAGTGCCCTCCTGCTTCAAACTATCCACCATTGTCCCTGTACCAAAAAAGACCAAGGTAACAGGCCTGAACGACTGGCGTCCTGTCGCACTCATCTCAATAATAAGCAAATGCTTTGAGAGGCTGGTCAAGGATTACATCTGCAGCTTGCTACCACCCAAACTGGACCCCAAACAATTTGCCTACCGACACAACCAATCAACAGATGACGCAATAGCCACTGCTTTACATACCGTCCTTACACATCTGGAGAAGAAGGATGTTTGTGTGAGAATGCTGTTCTTGGACTACAGTTCAATACTGTTAAGTAGCCAGTAACTGGGTTGTCAAACCAGCAGAAATGGAACACTCATTACAGTCTGTAATTACTAGAAACTAATAAAGTTTATTAGTAAATTAAGTAATACAGTACACTAAATGCAAGGATAGAAATGTAACTGATAATATACACATAGACACAAAAATATGGGAATAGGAATCAGCCAAGCTCTGTCAAAGTCTAGGGGTAAATGATCAGTCTTCAAGTGAAGCAGTTCAGTTTAGTGTAGTTTGAGGTAGTTGTTGTGGTACCGTTGGAGAGAGAGTGAGAGATACAGCTGAAATTTCAGGCAAACCTTCCGTTCTCTTCTTGTCCCGCTGTGGTCACCGAATGTGACCCCTCCGTTCCAGATGCAACCGTTCTTCCATGGTGAACCCGTCACCCAGCCAAGGGTGGACACACAACAGGTCCCCACTGGTCAGACCTTTACACCCTGTGAGCCTCTGGCCGAGTCCTGCGAATCGGTCCTCCAAAGTTCCACCAACTTGTGGGGGCACAATGCTCTCTAAGGGTCTCGTGGCGTGTCTGCCTGTATCTTAGCAAACCCGCTATTTTATCCCCCCCCCCATGGGGTATCAACTTCACCACTTCCTGTTGTCTCAGCAGGTGTTAACAAGCAGTTCATGTTCAAAGCAAATGTCCATGGCAGTATCAGTGCAGATGCCAAAATACTGAATTATGTGTGTGTGTGTGTGTGTGTGTGTGTGTGTGTTTCTCTCTCTCTCTCTCTCTCATTATCTCTCTCTTGTTATCACTCTCATTAGCATTTTGAATGGCTCTCTCTTATTAGCAGCATCTGTTCTGCAACTCTGCTTGGCTTCTCACATAACAGTACTCAACACCTAATTCCATCCAGGCTCAAAAGGAAGCTCAGAGACCTCGGCCTTGACCCTGCCTTGTGCAACTGGATCCTGGACTTCCTGTCAGATTGCTGGCAGGTGGTAAAAGTGGGATCCCTCACTCCCACCCCTCTGACTCTCAATGCAGGAGCAACTCAGGGCTGTGTACTAAGTCCCCTGTACTCCCTGTATACCCATGACTGTCACCACCCACAGCTCCAATCTGCTAATTAAATTTGTCTTATCTCAAACAATAATGAGGTGGCCTATAGGAAAGAAGTCATCTCTTTGACACAGTGGTGTCAGGAAAACCACCTCTCCCTCAATGTCGCAAAAACAAAGGAGCTGGTTGTGGATTACAGGAGGAATGGACATTGACATCAATGGATCTGGTGTTGAGAGGGTAAACAGCTTTCAGTTCCTCGGCATCCACATCAGGGGATCTCACGTGGTCTGTACACACCAGCTGTGTGGTGAAAAAGGCACAACAGTGCCTCTTTCACCTCAAACTGTCGAAGAAGTTTGGTATGGGCCCCCAAATCCTAAGAACTTTCTACAGGGGCACAACTGAGACCATCCTGTCTGGCTGCATCACTGCCTGGTATGGGAACTACCTCCCTTAATCGCAGGATTCTGTAGAGAGTGGTGTGGACAGCCCAGCGCATCTGTAGTTGTGAACTTCCCTTGATTCAGGACATTTACAAAGACAGGTGTGAGAAAAGGGCCCATAGGATCATTGGGGACCCAAGTCACCCCAACCACAACCTATTCCAGCTGCTACCATCGGGACACAGTACCGCAGCATAAAAGCCAAGACCAACAGGCTCCAGGACAGCTTCTTCCACCAGGCCATCAGACTGATTAACTCACGCTGATTTGCGTATATTTCTATGTTACATTGATTGTTCTATGTATTATAAATTACTATGATTGCACATTTAGACGGAGATGTAATTAAAGATTTTTTACTCATGTATGTGAAGGGGGTAAGAAATGGACAAGGGAGTCCCATAATGAATGATCTTTGCAGAAAGCAAACATTTGTAATTAATTTAGATCATCCTTTAGGGATCTTTTTCACTTTGTCATGAAAGAGTCTTTTTCTGTTGATCAGTCAGAAAAGCCAAATTAAACCACAGTGATTCAACATTGTAAAACAATAAAACATGAAAACTTCTAAGGCGGGGTGAATACTTCGTAATAGGCACTGCATGTATTTTGATAATAAACTTAAAACGTTGAACATAATACCTTTGGATATTCCAAATTTCTTCCGTTCTCACCAGATGGTCCATTGTATGGGTTTTCCATTAGTAGTTTCTTCAATTTCTTCAGTTTGGGCCGTGATCTCTTCAACTCCCAGTAGCTTTTAGCAAAACCAAAAATCTGTATCAATTGCAACACAGAAAATCAAGAACACTGTATAACATTTGGATTTCTTTCTTAAAGTAAGAGTTGGCTATCTTTGAATTATTAATATATGTAATCTCAGTTAATTAATCCATTAAGAGTTCAAATCTCTAGATGGAAGATTAAACTCAGTTCTATTAATTAAACACATTACTCATTTAAACTATTGTATAAACCAATTCATTTAGAACTGTCCTATAAGACAGAAAGCCCACAGCCTTTACAGACAGCCACTCAGGAAGACACCACTTTGTCAAAGCGGTCTGGGAATAGTAAAAAATTACTGGCTTTGCTTGCATAAGCAACATATGCAAAACGCTGAAAGAATTCAGCAGGTCAGGCAGCATCCTGGAGGAAAATAAGCAGTAACATTTCAGACTGAGATCCTTTATCAGTACTGGAAAAGAAGGGGCCTGAAGCCAGAATTTACCCTCCTCCATAGTCTGTCTTCTGCCCCCTTCCTTTCCATCCCTGAAGGGTCTCAGCCCAAAACGTTGACCGTTTATTCCTCTCTGGCAGGAAATTACATCACCCCACCATCACATCATGCTCACCAGATACTCAATTACATCATGGTCAGAAGATAGTTACAAGATACCCATGGGGTATGTAACAGGCCATTCAGCCCATCAAATCTGCTCCACCATTCCATCATAACGGATTTATTATCCCTCTGAACCACCGAAACGTTGACTGCTTCTTTCAACGGACGCTGCCCGTCCTGCTGAGTTCATCCAGCTTTTTTGTACGTCTTGATTTGACCACAGCATCTGCAGTGTACTTTGTGTTTACATTCTCCTGCATTCTCTCTGTTACCTTTGATACCCTCTCAAGAAACTATCAACCTCCGCTTTAAGTATACCCAATGGCCTCAACGGCCATCATCAGCCAGTTGCTTGTTGGCGATGGAGCCAGACTTGTGCATGTTGCTGCCTGCTGCATCAACCCAAGGAGGAAGGCGTCAGAATCAGAATCCCATTGAATATCAACAGCATGAAATTTATTATTATGAGGAAGCTCGATATATTTATAATGTTAAATAAGTAGTGCAAAACAGAAGTAGTGAGGTAGCACTTGTAGGTTCAAAGTTCATTCAGAAATCTGATGACAAAGGGGAAGAAGCTATTCCTGAACTGTTGACAGTGTGCCTTCAGGATTCTGTACCTCCTCCACAATGGCGGCAATGAGAAGAGGGCTTGTCCAGGGTGATGGGGTCCTTAATGATGGATGCTAACTTTTTGAGGCATCGCTGTTTGAAGATGTCCTGGATGGTGGGGAGGCTAGTACCCATGATGAGCTGACTGAGTTCGCAACTTCCTGCACCTTTTTTTAATCCTGTGCAGTAGCCCCAACCCCAATACTAGCTGGTGATGTAGCCCACAGAATGTTCTCTATGGTACACCTGTGGTATCTCTATGGTACACCTGTAGAAATTTGTGAAATTCTTCGGTTAAAAAAAAACAAATCTCCTCAAACTCCGAATAAAGTGTAGCCACTGTTGTGCCTTCTTTGTAACTGCATCGATATGTTGGGCCCAGGATAGTTCACTGAAGTCCTTGAGGAAAGGAATCCTGCTGTCCTTACCTGGTCTGGCCGATATGCGACTCCAGACCCGCCGCAATGTGGTTGAGTCTTAAATGCCCTCTGAAATGGCCTAGCAAGCCATTCAGTTGTATCTAGCCACTAAAAAGAAAATAATAATGAACCCGGATGACAGCGGCAAAACCAGCCCCGTCGATGCTGCAAAGTCCTCCTTACTTACATCTAGGGTCTTGTGCCAAAGCTGGGAGCTTTCACAGACTAGTCGAGCAAGAGTCTGACGTAGTTGTACTAACAGAATCATACCTTACGGTTAACATTCTGGACTCCACCATCACCATTCCTGGGTATGTACTGTCTCACTGGAAGGACAGACCGAGCAGAAGTGATGGCACTGTCATGTACAGTACAGAGGGAGTTGCCCTGGCAACTTTCAACAGCAACTCTGTACCCCATGGAGTCTCATGGCACCAGGTTAAACATTGATAAGGAAACTTCCTGCTGAATACCACGTACTGTCCTCCATCAGCTGATGAATCAGTACTTCTCCATGTTGAGCAGCACTTGGAGGAGGCACTGAGGGTGGCAACGGCACAGAATGGGTGGGGGACTTCATTGTCCATCACCAAGATTGGCTTGGTAGTACCACCACAGACCGAGCTGGTCGGGTCCTACTGGACACAGCTACTAGACTGAGAGGACAAGAAGAGGTATAACAACACACTTGAAAGTTGGCCCGTGAGGCAGCGGGAGAATTTAAATAGCAAGCAGAGGCTGAGTACGAGCTTCACTCCAGGTGAGGTAAGGCCGGGTAAGCTCCTCTAATTAATCTAATTAGATTAGGAGTAGGTAATGGAGGCAGCAGTTAGGGCAGTCGAATGCTCCGTTTGCAGTATGTGTGAAGTCAGGGCGAGCACAGCGGTCCCTGATGACTACATCTGCAAAAGGTGCATCCAGCTGCAGCTCCTGACAAACCATGTTAGGGAAATGGAACTGGATGAACTTCGGATCATTAGGGAGGCAGAGGCAGAAATAGACAGGAGTTTCAGGGAGATAGTCACCCCTAGGAGTCAGGAAGTTGTGTGACTGTCAGGAGAGAGAAGGGGAATAGACAGGAAGAGCAGAGCACCCCTGTGGCCATTCCCATCAACAATAAGTATATCGTTTTGGATACTGTTGGTGGGGACGACCTACCAGGGAGAAGTTGCAGTGGTTGCATCTCTGGCACCGAGACTGGACCCTCAGCTCAGAAGGGAAGGAGGGAAAAGAGGAGAGCTGTACTGATAGGGGATTTGATAGTTAGGGGCACAGATAGGAGGTTCTGTGGAAGTGATTGAGAATCCCGGATGGTCTGTTGCCTCCCTGGTGGCAGAGTCCGCGATATCTTGGATCGAGTTCTTAGTATTCTCAAGAGGGAGGGTGAGCAGCCGGATATAGTGGTCCATGTAGAAAGAAAAAGAAGACAGTAAAGTTATTTGTACTGTTAAGAGATAAACAGAAAGGAAGAGGTGGAGAATTTCTTAAATGCATTTATTTTAATGCTAGGAGCATTGTAAGAAAGAGCATGGATTGATATCTGGAAATATGATGTTGTGAAACATGGTTGCAGGAGGGGTGTGATTGACAACTAAATATTCCTGGATTTTGTTGCTTCAGGTTTGATAGAATCGGAGGGACAAGAGGGGGAGCTGTTGCGTTGCTTGTCAGAGAAAATATTACAGCGGTGCTCTGGCAGGATAGATTAGAGGGCTCGTCTAGGGAGACTATTTGGTTGGAATTGAGGAATGCGAAAGGTGTAGTAACACTTATAGGGGTGTATTATAGACCACCTAATGGGGAGTGAGAATTGGAGGAGCAAATTTGCAAGGAAATAGCAGGTATTTGTAGTAAGCACAGGGTTGTGATTGTGGGAGATTTTAATTTTCCACAGATAGACTGGGAAACCCATACTATAAAAAGGATGGATGGTTTGGAGTTTGTAAAATGTGTGCAGGATAGTTTTTTGCAGCAATACACAGAGGTACCAACTAGAGAAGGGGCAGTGTTGGATCTCCTGTTAGGGAATGAGATAGGTCAGGTGACAAAGGTATGTGTTGGGGAGCACTTTCGGTCCAGTGATCACAATGCCATTAGTTTCAATATAATTATGGAGAAGGATAGGACTGGACCCAGGGTTGAGATTTTTGATTGAAGAAAGGCTAACTTTGAGGAGATTCAAAAGCATTTAGAAGGAGAGAATTGGGACAATTTACTTTATGGGAAGGATGTAATAGAGAAATGGAGGTCACTTAAAGGTGAAATTTTGAGGGTACAGAATCTTTATGTTCCTATTAAGTTGAAAGGAAAGGTTAAAAGTTTGAGAGAGCCATGGTTTTCAAGGGATACTGGAAACTTGGTTAGGAAAAAGAGAGATATCTACAATAAATATAGGCAGTATGGAGTAAATGAGGTGCTCCAGGAATATAAAGAATATAAAAAGAATCTTAAGAAAGAAATTAGAAAAGCTAAAAGAAGATACAAGGTTGCTTTGACAAGTAAGGTGAAAATAAATCCAAAGGGTTTCTACAGTTATATTAATAGCAAAAGGATAGTGAGGGATAAAATTGGTCCCTTAGAGAATCAGAGTTGACAGCTGTGTCTGGAGCCAAAAGAGATGGGGGAAATTTTGAACAATTTCTTTTCATCAGTATTCACTAAGGAGAAAGATATTGAATTGTGTAAGGTAAGGGAAACAAGTAGGGAAGTTATGGAAACTATGACAATTAAAGAGGAGGAAGTGCTTGCGCTTTTAAGGAATATAAAAGTGGATAAATCTCCGGATCCTGACAGGATGTTCCCTAGGACCTTGAGGGAAGTTAGTGTAGAAATAGCAGGGGCTCTGTCAGAAATATTTCAAATGTCATTAGAAACAGGGATGGTGCCAGAGGATTGGCGTATTGCTCATGTGATTCCATTGTTT
Source organism: Hypanus sabinus (assembly GCF_030144855.1). Lineage (NCBI taxonomy): Eukaryota > Metazoa > Chordata > Chondrichthyes > Myliobatiformes > Dasyatidae > Hypanus > Hypanus sabinus. The sequence continues at coordinate 207,845,705 of NC_082706.1, read as the reverse complement.
AAAAAGGGTTCTAAGAGTAAACCTAGCAATTATAGGCCTGTCAGTTTGAAGTCAGTGGTGGGTAAATTAATGGAAAGTATTCTTAGAGATGGTATATATTATTATCTGGATAGACAATAAGAACAGTTATTAGGAACAGTAAACATGGATTTGTGCATGTTTGACAAATCTTATTGAATTTTTTTGAAGAGGTTACTAGGAAAGTTGACGAGGGTAAAGCAGTGGATGTTGTCTATATAGACTTCAGTAAGGCCTTTGACAAGGTTCCACACGGAAGGTTAGTTACGAAGGTTCAATCGTTAGGTATTAATATTGAAGTAGTAAAATGGATTCAACAGTGGCTGGATGGGAGATGCCAGAGAGTACTGGTGGATAACTGTTTGTCAGGTTGGAGGCCAGTGACTAGTGGTGTGCCTCAGGGATCTGTACTGGGTCCAATGATGTTTGTCATATACATTAATGATTTGGATGATGGGGTGGTAAATTGGATTAGTAAGTATGCAGATGATACTAAGGTAGGTGGCATTGTGGATAATGAAGTAGGTTTTCAGAGCTTGCAAAGAGATTTGGGTCAGTTAGAAGAGTGGGCTGAATGATGGCAGATGGAGTTTAATGCTGATAAATCTGAGGTGCTACATTTTGGTAGGAATAATCCAAATAGGACATACATGGTAAATGGTAGGGCATTGAAGAATGCAGTAGAACAGCGTGATCTAGGAATAATGGTGCATAGTTCCCTGAAGGTGGAATCTCATGTGGATAGGGTGGTGAAGAAAGCTTTTGGTATGTTGGCCTTTATAAATCAGTGCATTGAGTATAGGAGTTGGGGTGTAATGTTAAAATTGTACAAGGCATTGGTAAGGCCGAATTTGGAGTATTGTGTACAGTTCTGGTCACCAAATTATAGGAAAGATGTCAACAAAATAGAGAGAGTACAGAGGAGATTTACTAGGACGTTACCTGGGTTTCAGCACCTAAATTATAGGGAAAGATTTAACAAATTAGGTCTTTATTCTTTGGAGCGTAGAAGGTTGAGGGGGGACTTGATAGAGGTATTTAAAATTATGAGGGGATAGATCGAGTTGACGTGGATAGGCTTTTTCCATTGAGAGTAGGGGAGATTCAAACAAGAGGACATGAGTTGAGAGTTAGGGGGCAAAAATTTAAGGGTAACAAGAGGGGGAATTTCTTTACTCAGAGAATGGTAGCTGTGTGGAATGAGCTTCCAGTAGAAGTGGTAGAGGCAGGTTCAGTATTGTCATTTAAAGTAAAATTGGATAGGTATATGGACAGGAAAGGAATGGAGGGTTATGGGCTGAGTGCGGGTCAGTGGGACTAGGTAAGAGTAAGTGTTCTGCACAGACTAGAAGGGCCGAAATGGCCTGTTTCCGTGCTGGAACTATTATATGTTTATATGGTTATAGATCTAGCAGCCCAAGACTGGGCATCTATGAGCCACAGTGGGCCGTCAGCAGCAGCAGCAGAATTGTACTCAACTACAATCTGTAACCTCATGACCTGACATATCCCCGACTCTAACATTACCACCAGGTCAGAGGATCAACCCTGGTTCAATGAACAGTGCAGGAGGGCATGCTGAGAACACCACCAGGCATACCTCAATATGAGGCGTCACCCTGGTGAAGCCACAATACAGGACTCCTTGCATGCCAAACACCATAAACAGCACGTAATAGACAGAGCTAAGTGGTCCCACAACCAGATCAGGTCTAAGCTCCGTTGTCCTGCCACATCCAGCCATGTATAGTGGTGGACAATCAAATTCACTGGAGGATGAGGCTCCACAAATATCCCCATCCTCAATGATAGAGGAGCCCAGCACACGTGCAAAATATCAGGCTGAGACATTTAATTAGAAGTGCCGAGTAGATTATCTGGCTCGGCCTCCTCCAGAAGTCCCCAGCATCCCAGATGTCAGTGTGCAGCCAATCCGATTCACTCCACGTGATATCAAGAAACAGCTGAAAGCACTGGATACTGCAAAGGCTATGGGCCCAGACAAAACCCTGGCAATAGTCCAGAACACTTGTGCTCCAGGGCTTGCCGCACCACTAGTCAAGCCGTTCCAGTGCAGCTACAACACTGGCATCTACCAGGCAACATGGAAAATTGCCCAGGTACGTCCTGTAAAACAAGAAACAGGACAAGTCCAACCCAGCCAATTACCCTATAAGCCTACTCTCCATCATCAGCAAAGTAATGGAAGGGGCCACCAACAGTTCTATCATGCAGCACCTACTCGGCAATAATCTGCTTATGGATGCCCAGTTCAGGCTCCTAAAGGCCACTCAGCTCCTGACCTCATCACCTCCTTGGTCCAAACATAGACCTAAATGCTAAATACCAGAGGTGTGGTGAGAGTGATAGCTCTTGACATCAAGGCAGTGTTTGACTGAGTATGGCATCAAGGTGCACTGGCTAAAATGGAGTCAATGGGAATTAGGGGGAAAACTCTCCACTGGTTGGAATCATACCTGTTACAAAGTACACACCCCTCTCCATATACGTGGAGAGGTAGTGGAAAGTGTGGAAAACCTAAAGTTCCTTGGAATTATGTTGTCAAAACAGCTGACATGGACCATCAACACCTCGCTGACATGGACCACCAACACCTCGCTGCTTGTAAAGAAGGCAGAACAAAGACTCTTCTTCCTCAGAAAGCTGAAACAGGCCAAACTCCCACAAAAGCTGTTGCTTAACTTCTACAGAAGCACAACTGAAACCATCCTGACCAACAGTGCCACAATGTGGTATGCCAGCTGTACAGCCGCTGAGCGACAAGACCTGTATCGCGTGGTGAAGGCGGCCCAGCTAATTGTCAGGATGGAGCTCCCAGGACTGGACACCATCTATTCCAGCAGACTCAGGAGGAAAGCAATCAGCATGAGCAGAGACACCACACACCCTGGCCACTCCCTGTTTGACCCGCTGCTGTCCAGCAAAAGGTTCAGGACACTAAAAGCCAGAACAAATAGACTGAGGAACAACTTCTACCCCAGAGCTGTGGCCTCCATCACACCGCTCCCACAGAACAATGACTGAAAATGGGAGCACACACAAGGACTCAAATACTTGCACCAACGGCACTTTGTGCATTACTGTGATATTCTGGTGCTGCTGCAACTTATTTTCTGCTATTTATCTATTTAATACTGTGTTTCTATTACTGTCTTGTTTTTATCTACCGCTTTATTTAATTGCCTGAGAGGAAGCCAAACAGAATTTCATTGTATCTATGTATAATGACAATAAAGATCATTCATTCAAAGGAAGATGGTTGTGACGGTTAGAGGTCAATTATCTCATCCTCAGGACATCATTGCAGGAGTTCCTCAGTGAAGTGTCCTAGGACCAACCATCTTCAGCTGCTTCATCAATTACCTTCCTTCATCATAAGGTCAGAAGTGGGGATGTTCACAGATGACTGCACAATGTTCTACACCATTCATGACTCTTCAAATAGTGAAGCAGTTCATACCCAAACACAGTAGGACCAGGACAATATCCAGGCTTAGGCTGACAAGTGGCAAGTAACATTCAAGCTACGCAAGTGCCAGGCAATAACCATCTCCAACAAGAGAGGCTCTAACCATTGTCCCCTGACATTCAGTGGCATCACCATCACTGAATGCCCTACTATCAACATCTTGGGGGTTACCATTGACAGGAAACTGAACTGATCTAGCCATATAAACACAGTGGCTAACAGAGCAGGTCAAAGTCTAGGAATCCTGCAGCATGTAACTCACCCCCTAAGTCGCCAAAGCCTGTCCACCATCCACAAGCAGCGTCATGGAATACCGGAGTGTCACAGAATACTCATCACTCGCCTGGATGAGTGCAGCTCCATCAACACTCAAGAAGCTTGACACCATCCAGTAAAATGCAGCATACTTAATTGGTACCCCTTCCACAAGCATCCAATCTCTCCATCATTGAACAGTAGCAGCAGTGTGTACTCTCTACAAGATGCACTACAACAACCTAAGTTCCTAAGGCAGCACCTGCCAGACCCATGGCCACCACCATCCAGAAGGATGAGAACAGTACATACCCGAGAACACCACCACTTGGAAATCCCCCTCCAAGTCACTCAGCATCCTGACTTGGAAACATATTGCCATTCCTTCATTGTCACTGAGTCAAAATCATAGAATTACTCGCTAACAGTTCTGTGGGTGTACCTACACCTCAGGGACTGCAAGAGTTCAAGAGGCAGCCCATCACCAAGGATGGGCAATAAATGCCAGCTTAGCTGGCAACAACCATGTCCTGTAAATGAATAAAGAAAAATGGATCCCCAGAGATGTTGACATCTAGGACCTTGAAGTTGCACCCCTTCTCCACCTCTGATCCCTCGATGGGAACTGATGTGTTCCTTCATCGTACCCTTTTTGAAGGCCACAATCAACTTTTTTCATCTTTCTGACATTGAGTGCAAGGTTGTTGCTGCAGCACCACTCAACTAGCTGATATATCTTGCTCCTGTACACCTTCTTGTCACAATCTGAATTTCTGCCAACAATAGTTCTGTTGTCAGCAAATTTACAGATGGCATTTGAGCTGTGCCTAACCACACAGTCATGGGTACACAGAGAGTAAAGCAGTGGGCTAAGCACAAATCCTTCAGCTGCACCAGTGTTGGTTATTAGCGAGGTGGAGATGTTATTTCAGATCCACACAGACTGTGGTCTTCCAGTGAGGAAGTTGAGGATCCAGTTGCAGCAAGAGAATCAAAGGCCCAGGTTTGGAGCCAGGGCATGACAAGGTGTTCCCCCAGACCCTACAGCAGTCAAGTGCAGAAATTGCCAGGGCCCTAGCTGAGATATTTAAATCATCCTTAGAGACAGGAGAGGCACCAAGATATCCAATGTTGGTCTGTTGCTTAAAACGAGTTCCAAACATAAACCTGGAAATTTATAGACCCGTGAGTTTGACATCAGTTGTGAGGAAGTTATTGGAAAATATTTTAAGACTGGATGTATAAGTATTAGATAGACAGGGACTAATTCAGGATAGCCAACACGGACCTGTGCGTGATATGTTGTGTCCAACTACTCTGATAGAGTTTTTCAAGAAGCTACTAGGAAAGTTGCTGAAGGCAAGGCAGTGGATGTTGTCTACATGGACTTCAACAAGGTATTCGACAAAGTCCTGCATGGGAAGTTGGTCAAAAAGGTTCAGTCTCTTGGCATTCAAGATGAGGTAGTAAATTGGATAAGACATCAAGATTGGGGATTTTGTGGACCGTGAGGAAGCCTATCAAAGCTTGTAGCGGGATCTGGACCTGCTGGGGAAAAAAGGCTGAAAAATGGCAGATGGGATTTAACGCAGGTAAGGTGTTGCACTTTTAGAGAGGACAAACCATGAAAGGACTTAAATGGTGAGCAGTAGGTCATAGAGGGATCTGTGAATACAGATCCATAATTCCTTGCAAGTGGAGTCACAGGCAGATAGCTTAAAGAAAGCATCTGGCACATTGTCATTCATAAATTAAGGTACTGAGTACAGGGATGGGAAGTAATGTTGAAGTTGTATAAGATGTTGGTGAGCCTATAGTGTGCACGTTTGGTCACCTATCTACAAGACAGATATATAGAAGTTTAAAAGAATGTCAAGAAAATTTACAATGATGTTGCTACTGAGGTTAGATGAGACTAGAACTTCAGGTCGTAAGTTAAGGATTAATTTATGTCGCAAAATATTTAAGGGAACCCAAGGGGGAATTTTTTCACTCAGAGGGTGGTGAGAGTGTGAAACAAGCTGCCAGCAGAAGTAGTGGATGCAGGTCTGATTTCAACATATAAGAGAAATTCGGATAACTACATGGAAGGGAAGGAGATGGTGGACTATGGTCCAGAGGCAGGTCACTGGGACAAGGAAGAATAATAGTTTGGTACTAACTAGATGGGCCAAAGGGCCCGTTTCTGTGCTATCATGATCTATGACAGACTGACAATCAATGTGCAAGGATAACAAACTGTGCAAGTACAAAACAACCCAAATAATAAATTAATTAATTAATACAATTTTACTATGAACATGAGACGAAGAGTCCTTGAAAATGAGCCCATAGATTGCGGGAACAGTGCAATGATGGGGTGATGAAGTTGAGTGTTATCCCCTCTGGTTCAAGAACCTGACAGCTGAGTGGTAATAACCATTCCTGAACATGGTGGTGTGGTTCCCAAGACTCTTGTACCTTCTTCACTGCAGCAGTGAGAAGAGAGCACGACCTGGATGGTGGAGGTCCTTGAGGAAATGCACATTATAGACACATGCTCAACACTTCTCCTGTGATGGACTGTGCTGCGTTCACTCTATTTTGTATTCTTGCTGTTCCTGGGCATTGATGTTTCCATACCGGGCCGTGATGTAACCAGTCAGGATACTCTCCACTGTGTATCTATAGAAGTTTGTCAAAGTTTTAGATGACATTCCGAATCTGGGTTTAATGGAATGGTGACTCATTTTGAGAGACACTTTCAGAATCAGAATCAAGTTTATTATCACTGGCATGTGTCATGAAATTTGTTAACTTAGCATCAGCTGTTCAATGCAATACATGATACAGAAGAAAAAACAAAACAATAATAATAATGTAAAGAGGGTTTCTTCTTTTTGTTAACTAGCAGGAATGCTAATTTACTGATAACGAGAATGGTATTCCTTTGTAAACCAAATGGGGATTAATGTTCTTTCTTCTGAGTCTGTAAGCTTTTGTTGACGGGCTTTTGGGCAGATCGGCGCGAGGGGGTTGAGAGAGAGGACGCAATGCTGTAAACTGGGCGAGGATCGGACCCCAAAGGGGGGTCCGAAGCCGGGAGGTACTCCGAGGAGGGGGGATGAAGCTAGATGTGCTTGGTTGACCACTCGGAGGGTCCTGAGTTGCGAGTCGAGGAGTTCGGAGGGGATCGAATGGTGGCCAGAAGACTTCAGAAATTGAGCTCCAACGGTTGTGCACGAAGTGGTTTGGACTTTGATAAGTTTGGCGCCTTTTCTTTATTTTTTTTCTCTTCATATATACTGTATCGTTATTAATCACTTAGTTATAGTAACCTTTATAAATTGTACTCATTTAATCGCATATGGTGTACTGTCTGTTTTAGGGCGAGGCGGGGTCGTCACACAGCATCCACACCAGCTGATTATCCAGTTTGGCGGGGCCAAAGGCTGCTCCCCCTAGACGAGAACGTGCTGAGCGAGCCTGAGGCGACCCAGGGGGTTACAATAAATAAGTAAATCAATTACAGTATATGTACATTGAATAGATTAAAAATCATGCGAAAAACAGAAGTAATATATACTAAAAAAAAGTGAGATAGTGTCCAAGGGCTCAATGTCCATTTCGGAATCAGATGGCGGAGGGGAAGAAGCTGTTCCTGAATCGCTGAGTGTGTGCCTTGAGGCTTCTGTACCTCCTACCTGATTGGAACAGTGAGGAAAGGGCATGCCCTGGGTGCAGGAGGTCCTTCAAAATGGACATCAACACACACAAAATGCTGGTGGAACACAGCAGGCCAGGCAGCATCTATAGGTAGAAGCACTGTCAACGTTTCGGGCTGAGACCCTTTGTCAGGACTTAAAAATGGACTCTGCCTTTCTGAGACACCGTTCTTTGAAGATGTCCTGGGTATTTGGCAGGCTAGTACCCAAATTGGAGCCGACTAAATTTACAACCCTCTGCAGCTTCTTTTGGTCCTGTGCAGTAGCCCCCCCACCATACCTTTCCTGAAGTCCACAACAGCTCTTTCGTCTTACTGATGTTGAGTGCCAGGTTGTTGCTACGACACCACTCCACGAGTTGGCACATCTCACTCCTGTATGCCCTCTTGTCGCTATCTAGATTTTACCAATGATAGTTGTATCATCAGCAAATTTATAGATGGTATTTGAGCTATGCCAAGCCACAGAGCAGTGGGCTAAGCACACACCACTAAGGTGCACAAGTGTTGATGATCAGTGAGGAGGATATGTTATCATCAGTCTGCACAGATTGTGGTATTCAGATTAGGAAGTCGAGGATCCAATTGCAAAGGGAGGTATAGAGGCCCAGGCTCTGCAACTTCTCAATCAGGATTGCGGGAATGATGGTATTAAATGCTGAGCTATAGTCGATGAACTGCATCCTGATGCAGGTGTTTGTGCTGTCTAGGTGGTCTAAAGCCATGTGAAGAGCCATTGAGATTGCCTCTGCCATTGACCTATTGTGGTGATAGGCAAATTGCAATGGGTCCAGGTCTTTGCTGAGGCAGGAGTTCAGTCTAGTCATGACTAACCTCTCAAAGCATTTCATTACTGTAGATGTGAGTGCTACCGGGCATTAATCATTAAGGTAGCTCAGGTACTGGTATAATTGTTGCCTTTTTGAAGTAGGAGATTTCACCGATAGCAATGAGAGGTAGTAAATGTCCTTGAATATTCCCGCCAGTTGATTGGCACAGGTTTTCAGAGCCTTACCAGGCACTCCAATTGAGACATACCTCCTTGCAAGGGTTCGCTCTCTTTAAAGACAGCCTAACATCGGCCTCTGAGACAGAGAACACAGGTTCATCAGGTGCAGTGGGGATCTTCACAGCTGTAGTTATATTCTCCCTTTCAAAACAGGCATAGAAGGCATTGAGTTCATCTGGTAGTGAAGCATCATGCAATTCATGCTACTGGGTTTCACTTTGTAGGAAATAATGTCTTGCAAACCCTGCTAGAGTTGTCATACATCCGATGTCACCTCCTACCTTGTTCAAAATTGTCACTTCGCCCTTGAACTAGCCCTCCACAAATCATACCTGATTTTCTGGTACAGGCCTGGGTCTCCAGACTTGAATGCCACAGATCTAGCCTTCAGCAGATGACGTACCTCCTGGCTCATCTACGGCTTTTGGTTTTGAAGCGTACAGTAAGTTTTTGTAGGCACACACTCATCCATACAGGTTTTAACAAAGTTGGTAACTGCAGCATACTCATTCAGGTTCAAAGATGAATCCCTGAATACAGTCCAGTCCACCGATTCAAAGCAGTCATGTTTCCCTTATCCATACCTTCCTGGTCCTCACTACTGGTGCTGCAGTATTCAGTCTCTGCCTACTCAGGAAACAGAAGTACAGCCAGGTGGTCAGACTTCCTGAAGTGAGGGCATGGAATAGCACAGTAAGCATTCTTGATGGTGGTGTAACAATGGTCCAGTGTGTTGATTCCTCTGGCATTGCAAATGATCTGTTGATGCTAGGTGCTTATTGATTTTTTCAAACTGGCTTGGTTAAAATCTCCCAATAGGATGGCGAAGGCATTAGGATGCACTGTTTCATGCATGTTGATCCAATTGTTCAGATCATTTAAAGCCTGATTGACATTGGCCTGAGGTGGAATGTATACCACTACCAAAATGATCCTGGAGAACTCCCACGGTTGGTAAAAGCGACAGCACTTAACTACTACATTCTTTCTTCCAGCCATCAATCATAGGTGTGTTCAACCTTCTGTGAATGGTGACTGCTATCAAACGTGTTTCATGATAAACTCTTTGTGATGCTTGGACACAGCAATCTTGTTCACCTGACCGGGAACATCGAATGATTAGTGCCATCCATTCTACTTAACAAGAGATTTCTCCTCCACGATCCTCACCATGGTTTACATACCGCCAAAGCCATCAGCAAACAGGAAACAGACCACTCCAATACCTTTCAAATCATTGTCATTTACTTCAATCAGACTTGTTTGAAGAAATCACAGTCCAATTATCATCAGCAAATCACCTGCAGCACCAGGGTTCCCAACACAGTCGAACATTGCTATACAATTAGGGACGTTACTGTTCCATACCTAGACCACACTTCGGTACATTTGATCACTTAGCTGTCCTCCTCTTAACTCTATACAGGTAGAGGCTAAAAACCAAGGTTCCAAAAATAAGGACAACAAAGAGGCGGACACGGCAGGCAGAGGAGTAACTACGGGTGGACTGGCCTGTACTGAAGAGCTCAGAGGATCTGAACGAATACACACAGTTGTCACAGTCACAGTCCCCACAAAATCATTCAGAGTCTTGCACAACTAGAAGCCCTGGAAGGCCAGATCAGTGGATCTCAGGTCCGAGAACCATGTAAAATACGAGAGGTCCAGGTACAATCTCCAGAAAGCCACCTTAGGTGGAAAGTGGCAATTCCTGACTAAACCGCAATCACTGAAGAATGTTCAACAGCTTTTGTAGGGGTTGCTTGCCACCACCGTCTCCAAAGTGAAACCATGCAATATAGGTGACAACAAAGCTTCACTCCATATGAACTCAATGCCTTTTATGCTGGCTTTGACCATCAAAACATGAAGGAACCATCACAACCTCCCACAGACCCTGATGACCCTGTGATTTCAGTCTCTGAGGCCCACGAGAACCCACAGAAAGCATCAGGCCTAGATGAGGTACCCCGCCAAGCACTAAAGACCCTGTGCTGATCAACTGGCTAGAGTGTTCACCATCTTTAACCTCTCATTTCAGCAATCTGAGGTATCTACCTGCTTCAAGCAGGCTTTAATTATACCAGTGTCTAAGAATAATGTGGTAACCTGCCTCAATGACTATTATCCAGTAGCATTTACATCCACTGTGAAGTGCTTTGAGAGGCTGGTGATGAAACATGTCAACTCCTGCCTTAGAAGCAACTTGGTTCTGCTCCAATTTGCCTACTGCCACAACAGGTCAACAGCAGCTGCGATTTCATTGACTCTTCAGTCAACTCTGAAACATGAGGATACACCAGGATGCTCGTTATCAACTACAGCTCAGCATTGAAGCTATCATCCCCTCAAAACTAATCAATAAGCTTCAATACCTTTAATACAAATGATGAGGGGTACAGATGCAGTAAATGCAAGCAGGCTTCCCCCCACCAGATTTTGGGTAGGACTACAACTAGTGATCACAGCTTAAGGGTGAAAGGTGAGAAGTTTAAGGGGTACATAAGGAGAAACTTCTTCACTCAGAGGATTGTAAGAGTGAGCTGTCGCACAAGTGGTCCATGTGATCTTGATAGTAGGGGTACGGAGGGCTATGGTCCAGGTACAGGTTGTTGAGACTAGGCAGTTTAAATATTTTTAGCATGGGTTAGATGGGCCAAAGGGCCTGTTTCTAAGACCTTGGCATCAAAACCTTGTGTGCTGTAGTCAATAAAAAGCATCCTGATGTACACATCTTTGCTGTCCTGATGTTCCACAGGTCTTTTGATCTTGGTCCACAATTTTTAATATTTAACTCCTTAAAATGTACTTTTAATATTTTATTAGTCTTTCAAACAAAATACCTCTGCTCTTCCACACATCTTGACATCTCAAAGCTTTTCCTTCCTATTGAAGTTGAATTGGAACCGTGATGAAGCGAGCGTTCGCTGGAAAGGACGTGCTGTGACAAAAAGGTCCCAAAACCCATCCCACCAGTCACTCCGTTTGATTGGCACCTACCTAATGACGTCTCTGGCCACCCTCTCCACTGCTCTACAACTTATCTTCTCAGTATTATTTATTTAGTTTGTAGGAAAAAGAAAAGGGAAAAAGTAAAAAGGGCCCATTAGTTAACCCAGTCCAAATGTGCACATATTGGCTCATCTTGAAGTTGCCTTTAACTCAAGCACTGGACCTATGGCCTACATGAAAGCACACACCAATTTCCAAATGTCACTCAAACTCTACCTCAAATAAACGGTTCCCTCCCACCCCCACAGGAGAAGCCATTTACCTGCACAAAGCACCTTGTGCAACAGGGGCGGCATCCTCAGCCACCTTCCCTCCTGTCCTCTCCCAGCTCCCGTGAAAAGAAAAGGAATTACAAAAACAATGCTGCAGATCATAACATCAAAACAGCGAGCCGTTGGCCTCCCCTCTTGCTGTGCAGGAGCAATATCTCTCCCCCCTCGAGAGTATATACACACACGAGATGCCAGTGTTGGATGACAATAGTTTTTGATGGACTCTGGGGGCTTGCTATTGCTTGCATGGTGGGTGGTGACGGGGCAGAAGATTTTTGCTGGAGTGAGGGGGGAGGAGGCGGAGGGTTGATGCTTTTGTTGCTGCTTCAATGTGGGAGGGGCAAGGGAGGGATTTGGGTTCTCATGCCTTTCTGTCAGTCATTCTTTGGGTTTTTTCCCCTCTCTGTTTCATGGATATCTGTGAAGAGTAAGGATTTCATGTTGTATACTATATACATTCTCTGATAATAAATCAAACCATTGAAACCAGAAATAAACAGCAAAAACCAAAACTTGGAAAAGCATACACGTTCTCTAAAAAGACACAGCAACCCGTCACTTGCATTAAGCTACTTACACTGCCATCCACGATCTCTGGAGAACAAAGAAATGTTTTTTTTTAAGTTGTTCTGGCAATACCCACACATACTAATACTTTCAAATAAACATCTGCTTCACAATATGTATGCCTTAATAAAGTTTTTTTGTTTAAAAGTTTCACCTGACAGGGCATCACTTGTGCACTTGTGTTGGGTGGAAGCTGATCAGGCATTTTGCACTCGGGGATGATGAGTAGCATGTTTGATGTATCAGCCACCTTTAAGTCGTAGGTTTTATCTTCACTACACAATACAGCGTGTTCATCCTTATCACCCCGGATAATCAAGCTAAAAAGAGGAAACAAAAAGGGAAACTAATTAAACAATGTCTGAACAGTATGAAGTCAAATATTTCCAGCTTATTTGTAAACATCAAAATGTGAAAGATCCTACCCCTAACCCCTTACTTATGGACTGCCTGTCCCACACCCATGGGGAAAGAGGCTACATAATATCCATACCAGGACGACTGGACTCAAAAACAAACCATCAGTCTGATCAACACCTCCATGAACTAACCCACCCACCACCACTACATACATATCACCTAACGTGACTACATGAACATACACCCTATCCTCGTTATATGCGGAGGATACACTCCTCGCAGTTGACGCATAACGTGAATAATTATTTAAATGGAGAAAGTAGGGATGCATTCTGGAGGGCTTCCTAAATATGTTTTATCTGTAATTTATTCACATTTTCACACCAATACCACACAAAAGCAGTACCACAAGGCAACATTCGTATCATATTTCATCAATTTAAGGTAACATTTAACATAATAAATCATAGAAAGTTAACACACTAGGGTGTACAGTACTCAAACCCTTAAGAGCACGGGGGTTTAGTGAATGGTAAACTAAGAGAGGCTTCATCTTACAGTCTCCTTCGGCATTGGAACACATAAGCAAAGTCAATCTATCCTTTGCTGCCTTGAAACCTGATGCAGTATTTTCATCCTTATTTATGTAAGTGTGTTTCGGCATTCGCTTCCAAAAAAGCCCGGTCTCGTCTGCATTAAACATCTGCTTTGGTGTGATGCCTAATTCAGCTATCATAGCCCGCAACTACAAAGGTAGCGTTCAGCAGCTTCGTGGTCAGCACTAGCTTACTCAGCACAAACAGCTAAGTTGTGAAGCCTGTGATGATTAACAAAATTAGAAAACCATCCCCTACTTGCATTAAAGTTAACAATATCACTTGACACTTCCTCACTAGCCTCTGAACAAAGGTGACCATAAATTTCCAAAGCTTTCACACAAAGATGATCGGAACTGAGCTTCATGCTCAATGTACAAACTCAACATTTTCTCCATTTTTGACATAATTGGGTTATGCACTTTGGTAACAATCTTTGAAGACACTTGTGATGAATCAATCACTGCACTTTTTATTTTCTCAGCATTTTTCTTTATGTTTCTGATCGTGGACTCACTCAGGCAGATGTAGCGTTCCAGATGTAACCTTCACCTGACGTGGCCCTGATTACAATTTCCAAATTTTCGTCAAGTGTTAAAGTGGTTCTCTGCTGCTTGGCTGATGGCCCAGGACTTGACATGGGACGCTTAGGAGACATAGTTAAATATTTCAAGCACAAAATCAGTACACCATAGGTAATAACAACAAAAGTTTAAGAGCGTAAGATCGCACATCCACATGCTGCCAAAACCAATGCGAGACTGGCGGGAGTGAGGCTGTGAGGCATGCACACCTGACTTGTATTAGAGGGAAAGCAGCGCTTCTTGTCCAAACAGCCTCACGTAACTGTGAGTTTTGGACACATATAAGGAAAAGTTGGTAGAAATAGGTTCGGCGCATAACTATGAATCTGCGTTGTCTGAAGACGCATATAACGAGGATAGGGTGTACTTTCAGTCTATGTTTTTTCACATTTACTTGCACATTGTGTTTTATACGCTTGCTTTCATATTTGATGTGGTTATACTAATTGTTCTTTTATATTGCATTGGATCTTGAACAACAATAATTTCAAAGTTCTAAGTAAATTTATTATCAAAGTACATACATGTCACCAAATACAACCCTGAGTTTCAATTCCTGCAGGCATTCACAGTAAATGCAAGAAACAACAGAATCAATGAAAGGCCACACCCAATAGGACAGACAAATAATGTGCAAAAAAAACAACCGACTGTGCAAGTACAAAAGGAAAGAGAAAAAACGCAATAAATATCAAGAACATGAAATGAAGTCTCCTTGAAAGTGAGTCCAGTTCAGTGTAGGGGTGAGTGAAATTATCCCCACTGGTTCAAGAGCCTGATGGTTGACGGGTAATAACTGTTCCTGAACCCGGTGGTGCGAGTCCTGAAGCTCCTGTACCTTTATTCTGACAGCAACAGCAAAGAGAGAGTGCTCCAGATAGCAAGAGTCCTTGATGATGGATACTAGTTTCCTGTCACTGTACTCCATGTCGATGTGCTCTAGGGTGGAGAGAGCTTTATCCTTGATGGACTCGGCCATATTCACTATTTTTTGTAGGTTTTTCCCTACAAGGGCATTGTTTCCTTATCAGGCCATGATGCAACCAGTCAATATACTTTCCACTACACATCTCTAAATTTGTCAAAGTTTTAGATGAAATGCTCCATCCGCACAAACTTTGAAGAAATTATTATAATGGCACTTGCATGCCGGATTCATGACAGATCCTGTCAAGTGACAATACCAAGGAATTTAAAGTTGCTGACCCTCTCTACCTCTGATCATCCGATGAGACCTCTGGTTTCGTCCTCCTGAAATCAACCATCAGCTCCTTAGTCTTGCTGACATCGAGTGACACAGGTTGTTGTGGCACCACTCAGCCAGATTTTCAATCTCTCTCCTGTATGCTGATTTGTCACCACCATTAATTCAGCCAACAACAGTGGTGTCATTGGCAAACTTAAAAATGGTATTAGAGTAGTGCTTAGCCTCACAGTCATAAGCATAAAGCAAGTAGAGCAGAGGAATAGCATGTCCTGGAAAATTTCCAAGATGGCGGCGCGACGCAGCTTGTAGCGGCCACTTCGGAGCTGATTATCTGTTATTTGTGAAGTGGGGTGCCGTGCGCAATCATAATCGATTGAAAACGGACGTGGGAGCACAGACGAACGTCAGGAAATCTCCATGAAGACCTTCCTCGTTGCTGCTGCTGCGAGGTCCGGGACTCTGCTGGGAAGAACAGGCCCCCAGTCCTCGGGGTCAAGTTGCCGATGGCCGTTGGTGGGGCCATCTTAATACGCTCGGCAGAGAATGGTGCTCGGAGAAGCTGTTCTGGAGGGGATGGTCATCGGCTCGGAGGTTTGAGGGACTCGGAGTCCGCTGCGGTCAGGTCGCTTTCGGTGTGTGCTGTGTCTGCGAGGCTGAGTTGGGCGGCGTCGTGGAAGTCCACAGCGGGGGTATTCCCTTCTGCCGCTGGCGTGGGATGGCGAGTCTGTCGGGACCCTGGGGACCTGTGGAAACTCTGTGGTGATTTCTTTTGAACTTATAGTCCTTTAACATCTTTGGACTATTTTTACTGTGCCCATAGTCTGTTTTTTTTAAATCAATTATGCTATTGTTTGCACTGTTGTAACTATATGTTGTAACTATGTGGTTTTGTGCAGGTCTTGTAGCTTTAGTTTTTGGTCTTGTTTGTCTGGTGGATTTGGAGCTCCTTTCCGGGGAATGTGCTAAGACGGTAGCGCAATATTAATACGCAGCAGCCTCTCCGGACTCTGGATTGGGGATTGCCAAATGTTATGCGGATTTTCTACTGTAGTCTGTTTTGTCATATGCTTTTGTGATATCATTCTGGAGGAACATTGTCTCATTGTTTAATTGCATTGCATTTGTGGTTTCTAAATGACAATAAACTGAATCTGAATAGCCTTGTGGTATACCTGTGCTGAGAGAGACTGTGGAGGAGATGCTGTTGCTAATTTGAATTGACTGACAATTCTCCGTAACTTCCGCCACCTCCAACAGGATCCCACTACCAAGCACATCTTTCCCTCCCCCCCTTCTGCTATCCACAGGGATCACTCCCTACACAATTCCTTTGTCCATTCGTCCCCCCATCCCTTCCCACCAATCTCCCTCCTGGCATTTATCCTTGTAAGCGGAACAAGTGCTACACCTGCCCTTACACTTCCTCCCTCACCACCATTCAGGGCCCCAGACAGTCCTTCACCTGTGAGTCGGCTGGTGTGGTATACTGCGTCCCGTGCTCCCGGTGTGGCCTTTTATATATTGGTGAGACCCGACGCGGACTGGGAGACCATTTCGCTGAACACCTACGCTCGGTCCGCCAGAGAAAGCAGGATCTCCCAGTGGCTACACATTTTAATTCCACAGCCCATTCCCATTCTGATATGTCTATCCATGGCCTCCTCTACTGTCAAGATGAAGCCACACTCAGGTTGGAGAAACAACGCCTTATATACCGGCTGGGTAGCCTCCAACCTGATGGCATGAACATTGACTTCTCTAACTTCCATTAATGCCCCTCCTCCCCTTCTTACCCCATCCTTGATATATTTAGTTCTTTTCCCCCTCTCCTTTTTTTTTCTCTCTCTCTGCCCATCACTCTGCCTGTTCTCCATCTCCCTCTGGTACTCCCCTCCCCTTTCTTTCTTCCTAGGCCTCCCGTCCCATGATCCTTTCCCTTCTCCAGCTCTGTATCCTTTTTGCCAATCGCCTTTCCAGCTCTCAGCTTCACCCCACCCCTCCTACTTTCTAATCTCTTACTATCTTTCCTTTCGGTTAGTCCTGACGAAGGGTCTCGGCCCGAAACGTCGACAGTGCTTCTCCCTATAGATGCTGCCTGGCCTGCTGCGTTCCACCAGAATTTTGTGTGTGTCGACAAATCATTTTGCTTCTTTGACACTTGTTTACTCAAGAATGACAATAAACAACCTTGTGAATAAAATTTGTGTGTAGTCCTTAGCTTTCCAAGGGAGAAGCCTAGAAAATCTGAACTGGCATTGATAGGATATAGTTATGTCAGGTATTTGAGTTAAAGACTTGTAAGTCAAAGTGATAAGTTCCTTCATTAACTCCAAACTCACACTGATTGTTGATACAATAAAAAAAATCCCTCCCAAGCAAAAGTCTGAAACTGAACCACATTTTTTGGAACATGTAAAACAAGAAAAAAAAATCTGCAAATGCTGGAAATCCAAGTGACACACCCTAGATGCTGGAGGAACTCAACAGGCCAGGCAATATCTATGGAATAGAGTTGATGTTTTGGGTTGAGACCCTTCAGCAGGATTGGAGAAAAAAAGTTGAGAAGTAGAGTTAAAAGGTGGGGGGAGGGGAGAGAGAAACACGAGATGATAGGTGAAACTGGAGGGGGAGGGGTGAAGTAGAGCTGGGAAGTTGATTGGTGAAAGCAATACAGGCCTGGAGAAGGGAGAATCCAATAGGAGAGGCCAGAAGGCCAGAGAAGAAAAGGGGTGGGGGGATGAGCAGGCAAGGAGATAAGATGAGAGAGGGAAAAGGGGATGGGGGGGAGAGGAGGAGTACCATTACCAGAAGTTCAAGAAATCAATGTTCATGCCATCAGGTTGGAGGCTTCCCAGATGAATATATGGTGTTGTTCCTCCAACCTGAGTGTGGCCTCATTGCAATAGTAGAGGAGGCCATGGACTGACATGTCATAATGGGAATGGGAAGTACATTAAAATTGGTGGCCACTGGAAGATCCCACTTTTTCCAGTGGACGGAGCATAGGTGCTTGGCGAAGCAGTCTCCCAATCCGCTTTGGGTCTCATCAATATACAGGAGCCACACCAGGAGCATTAGACACACTATATTACCTTAACAGACTTACAGGTGAAGTGAAGGACAGTTTGGGGCTCTGAATGGTAGTGAGGAGGTGTAGGGGCAGGTGTAACATTTGTTCCGCTTAGAAGTTAAGTGCCAGGAGGGAGATCTGTGGGGAGGGACAAATGGACAAAGGAGTCACGTAGGGAGCGATCCCTGCAGAAAGTGGAGGGGAGGGAAAGATGTACTCGGTAGTTAGAGTGGTTTACAAAGAAGAAAATTCATGTTTTGGAATGGCCAAGTCGAAGTGTTGACTTTGAAATGTTGTGGAAGGATCTGAAGTAAGCAGTGCCCACCAGAGTTGAAACAGTTTTGGAAGGAGGAATGGCCTAAAATGGCTGATGTGCAACACTGACCAACAGTTACCAGGAACATTTGAAGTTCTTACTGTACAAGGGGTCACACCAGTTACTGAAAGCAAAGGTTCACATACCTTTCCCAACAAATATATGTAACACTGGATCATTTTCACAATAAATAAATGAACAAGTATAATGCTTTTGTGTTATTTTTAATTGGGTTCTCTTTATCTAGTTTTAGGTCTTACGTGATGATCTAATCACATTTTAGGTTATATTTATGCAGAAATAGAGAAAATTTTACATGGTTCACATACTTCCCAGCACCACTATATACTGTACTAACTTGGATCAAGTACAGTGGCATGCCAAAGTTTGGGCACCCCAGTCAAAATTTCTGTTACTGTGAATAGCTAGCCAGTAAAAGATGACCTGATTTCCAAAAGGCATAAAGTTAAAGATGACATTTCTTCCTTGCAAAAGGCTTCTAGTTCTGTGCAATTCTTGGGCTGAGGAAACGGCTACCTGAAAATGCTTTGCTATCTTCTTATAGCCTTCTCCTGCTTTGTGGGCACCATTTATTTTAATTTTCAGAGTGCTAGGCAGCTGCTTAGAGGAGCCCATGGCTGCTGATTGTTGGGACAAGGTTTGAGGAGTCAGGTTATTTATAAAGAATACATACACAATGCTGGAAGAACTCAGCAGGCCAGGCAGCATCCATGAGAAAAGAGTAGCCAACATTTCAGGCCGAGACCCTTCATCAGGAATGGGGGGGGGGGAAGAGAGGGCCGAAGTCCAGTAATAGAGATAGGGGAGGGGGTAGAGCCTAAAGGCGCCAGGTGGAAAACCAATCAGAGGAAAGATACAGGGGGGAGGGGGAGGGGATAAGCATGAAAGAACTGTAGAGATAAAGAAGCAGAAAGTTGAAAGGGGAGAGAGGCAAAGAGGGACCTGGGATAGGGGAAGGGGAGGGAATCACCGGAAATTGGAGAATTCAATGTTCATACCACCAGGCTGGAGGCTACCCAGAAGGTAGATGAGGTGTTGTTCCTCCAACCTGAGTTTGGCCTCATCATGGCAGAAAAGGAGGCCATGTATGGACATATCTAGATGGGAATGAGGAACTCCTCAGCCCAAAACGTTGGCTACTCTTTTCTCACAGATGCTGCCTGTCCTGCTGAGTTCCTCCAGCGTTGTGTACGTATTCTTTGAACCACAGCATCTGCAGTTGTATTTTTGTGTTTAGGGTATTTATAAAGCTTTGAAATTTGCATCACCTGGCCTTTCCTAACGACGACTGTGAACAAGCCATAGCCCTAACAAGTTAAATAAGGTCTGAGACCTTGGTAAAAATTATCTGAGAGCTCAAATCTCTTGGGGTGCCCAAATTTTTGCATGGTGCTCCTTTCCTTTTTTTTCCCCACTCTATAATTGTACAAAACAAAAATAATACACTAATCTTGTTTAAAATGTTGAAAGAATGTTTCATATTTAACTTTATGAATTTTGGAGATCAGTGCATCTTCTACTCACTTAAATATTCACAGTAACAGAAATTTTGACCAGGGTGCCCAAATGCCACTGTACATTCATGAGCAGCCTTGCACTCAACAGCACACATTGATTCCCAGTAAAGCAATGTCTCATTTTAACATTTTCACGTCTATAAACTTCACCTTTCCCCCATCCCTCCACCCTCTCATCTTTTCCAAATTTTATCTGTCCACTGTCAGCATCTTTGCTTTTCCCCACAAGGTTCGAGGATACGGTATCTATTTCCCAACCTCTGCTGCTTCTTTACTCCCCTTTGTTTGTTTAAATCACTTCTTTAAACCCAACTCTTCCCCAACCTTTCGGTCATGTGCTTGGGTACCTCCCTATGTGGTTAGGCATCAGCTATGGCTTGGTAATGATCCTCTCAGATGCACTTGATGACATTTTATGATGATGTTTGAAATATTACATAATTACACAATCTACCATTTTGTTCCTGTTTCTTCCCCTGAAATGTTAAGTGCACAATGAATGGGAGAATTCATGAAGGATCTCACCCATCCTGCTTATGGACGGTTTGACCCACTTCCATCAGGGAGGCGGCTAAGTAGCATACACGTCAGGACCATCAGACTCAAAAACAGTTACTTCCACATCAGCCACTCCTCTCCACAGTCCCTCACCAACCTTCATCCCCCCCCCCCGTTCACTGTCACTTGACACTTACATTCCACACCTCATACCTATACCAACACACTCCTCTCCAGTCCCTCACCACCCCCTTCACTGTCACTTTAAACTGACACTCCACACCTCATAACTATATTGACACACTCACTGACCTACTGTGTTTTTAACATGCCCTGCTGCTACCTCTTGCCAAGAGTCACCTTGTCACTTTATCATTTCCTGTCAGTCACTATATGTTCAAATACACCTGCACTTAGAGTCACTTTATATACTTACAATTGGTCCATGTATATCAGCTAATCTTATGTATATGTGGCACTCAGTTTCTTGTATAGTGTTTTAGAGTACAGCTTTCATATTTACATTTTTGATGTTTTTATGCTTTCTATTTTGTTTTAATGCCGCATCGGATCCTGAGTCACAATTATTTTGTTCTCCTTTACACTCATGTACTGAAGAATTACAATAAATATTGAATCTTAACCTTTAAATGATGTTCAAGGACCCCAATAAAGGTTCATGTGAACTAGTCAGGGTCATCATACACACCTTTGTAGTCCATAAGCCACTGAAGCAAAATTAGGCCATTCAGCTCATTGAGTCTGCTCCACCATTATCAACAAGTACATTTTTAGTGTTAGCCAGGTATTTTGAAAGGGAAGGCTGGGTGGACAAGCTGCCAGAGGGAGTGGGTTAAGGTTTCAGAGGGTTTGAAATAATGGGAGGCAACGATAAGGTGGGTGGTAACAGTGTTTTCCCCAGGGCAGGGGAGTCCAAAATTGGGGTCACAGGTTTAGGGTGAGAGGGGAAAGACTTCTAGAGCAGGGGTCGGCAACCCGCGGCTCCGGAACCGCATGCGACTCTTTCAACTCTGTGCTGCGGCTCCCTGTGGCTTTGGAAAATAAATGATGAGTATTTAATTAAAATGTATTTTATGTTAGTTTGTTAGTTTTTGAAATGTAATTCTAGATTTGAAGATTATGGTGATCTTGTACAATCTAACTAAAACATTGTGGCGACCCATTTCCTGGCACATCCGAACCGGCTCACAATTTGCCAGCATTCTGGCTAAGGGTGATAGCCTACGGGGGTTTGTGAGTACGTGTCTTTTGGAGCATCCGCGCCCACGGGGGGGCAGGTTGAGAGAGGCTTAAAAGCAAGGTTGTGTAGTTCAAATAAAGTTATTTTTGACTGCAGTTTACCCACTCCATGTCGTTATTTTAGCACTGCGTGCAGCACGCCGCTACGTGTTTTTATCGCTATTAATATACGTCACCACTGCCAATGCCTGACACCTGCCAGTGCGCGATTTCTTTTAATTTTTCGATCCAAGGTAGGCTAACGATGTAGTAACCTTCAACCCAACGTCTTTTTTTCAGAGTTCAAAATGTTTTTGTTGCATGCAGAAATGTAATTTCGTTTGCTCTGCAGGAGTTCATCGATTTCATAAATGCAACACATTATAGTTTGTTTATACATAGCATAAAGGCAAAAAAAAACGTATGCAGTGTTATTTCATTTTAAATGTCAAACGGGTTTTGTGGCTCCCAGTGTTTTCTTTTCTGTGGGAAGCGGGTCCATATGGCTCTTTCAGTGGTAAAGGTTGCCGACCCCTGGACTAGAGGGACAAACACCCCTGAGGTCGGTGAGTATATGGAACGAGCTGCCAGAGAAAGTGGTTGAAACAGGTAGAGTCATAGAGCATAAACCTATAAGCGAGAAACAGGCCTTTCAGCC
Organism: Hypanus sabinus; assembly: GCF_030144855.1. Lineage (NCBI taxonomy): Eukaryota > Metazoa > Chordata > Chondrichthyes > Myliobatiformes > Dasyatidae > Hypanus > Hypanus sabinus. Next base: position 207,823,313 of record NC_082706.1, on the reverse strand, counting down.
CATGTAGTCTATGGTGAACTATTATTCTGTCTCGTCCCGTTAACCCACACCAACCATAGTCCTCTATAACCCTCATATTTATGTAATTATCCAAATTTTTTTATAGATATTTTTATTTAAGCAAAGAAAAACCATATTTTTATATACAGATACACATAAGAAAAAACAACCAGTCAAAACACAGACAAAATACTCACTCCCACCCCCACCCCCACAAGTTTCTTCCTCGCTCACAATTGAAAAATAGCAAAAATAAAATTCAATCAAGTAAGGTATGAGGTCCTAATGTGTATAGTATATATTACTACACTAAACGGATAGTAGGAGCATGGGAAGACAGGTATCCATACTAATTCAGTAGCCGAGGAGGTGTAATGATGGCCAAAAAGGAGCCCCATATTTTTTCATATGTTATTGGGTTTCCTCCTCACACTATACAAGATCTTTTCAGGTTTACTACAGGATATTAACTTGTTTAACCACTGTGACGGCAGAAATTCAGATTTCCAGTTTTGTCGGATACACTTTTTCCCGGCTGTAGCCGCAAGCAATATGAAGTATTTTTTATTTTAATTCCCATTAAGACCTTGTAGATCTCCCAAAATCCAGACCCTAGGATCAAATGAAGTTTCAGTTTTTATAATATCTGAGGTTATTCTAACAATGTATTTCCAAAAGTCTTCCAGATAAGAGCAATTCCAAAGCATATGAAGTAAGTCTCCGTCACAAGATTTACACCTCTGACAACTAGGAGAGGCGTTATGGTATATTTTGCGCAGTCTATGTGGGGTTTAGTAGGTCCTGTTAAATATATTAAACTGTATTTGTCTACGTTTAGTTGAAATTAATACAGTTTGAGACAGTTGAAGGGTATTACACCAATCAGCATCATTGTAATTACATTCAAGATTCCCACTTATTTTTAATATCACTCTTAGTATAGATTGGCAAGTTACTGTTTAAAATAATATAAATAGATGATGTAAGACCCTTTGTAGTGTACAGGGCTTCCCTAAATAAGTGCTTTTCAAACGGGGATTCTATTGGAATTTGTGGATAACCTGTATAACTGTTACGGACCCAGTGTCTAATCTGAAAATATTTAAATAAATTATGATTTGGTAGATTAAATTTACCAGACAATTGCTGAAAATTGGCAAGTTTATCTTGGCTATATAAATCTTCAACTGTTTTTATACCACTATTAACCCAATTCTTTAGAATTCTGTCTGCAATCAGGTGGGGGATATTGGGGTTATTCCATGGAGGAGTTTTCTGAAATAATGAGGTATCTATACCAATAACTGCATGAGCTTCTTGCCATACTGCAAAAGAATTTAAAATTATAGGGTTCTTAGTAATATTTAAGAGTGCTTTCTCAGATGTTAAAAAAGGAAGAACTTTTAAGGGAACATTTTTTAATTGAGCTGGAGGAACCCGACCTGCTGAGTTCCTCCAGCTTGTTTGTATGTTTTGATTTGACCACAGCATCTGCAGTGTGCTTTGTGTTTATTTTTTAATTGATGTTGTTCAATAGGAAGCCATCTAGTCTCATGTTCTCAGAGTGCAACCAACACCATATTGGATGGAATTGAGCTGCAAGGTAATAACATTTAAAATTAGGAAGATTTAATCCTCCCTTGGCGCAAGGGGCCTGAAAGGTTGAGAGTTTGACTCTAGGGACTTCACTTTTTCATAAAAAGCTGGACATTGATTTGTTTAAATAATTAAATAGACTTTAGGGAATTTTAATTGGGACAGATTGGAATAAATATAGAAATTTAGGGAGTATATTCATTTTAATTAAGTTCACTCTTCCAATTAAAGATACTGGCAGTTCCCTCCATTTCTGTAGATCTAATTTAACCCGATTCAATAATTTGATGTCATTATCTTTTAAGGATTTTATCTGCGGATCTCCTAATTTCTATGCCTAAATATTAAAATCCATTTGAGCTCCATTGCAAGGGTTTAACTAGGTTCTTAATGTCATTATCCTGTATTTTAAAAGACATTACTTCACTTTCTGAAAGGTTTAAATTATATCCAGAAGTAGCACTGTATTGTTGGAAACATTGTAGAAGGGAAGGTAATGACTTTTCTGGATCAGACAGGAAAACTAAGAGATCATCGGTGTAAAGGGCAAGTTTGTGTTCATTTGAGCCAAATTTAATGCCAGTAAGACCATAAGACAAAGGAGCAGAAGTCAGCCATTCAGCCATCGAGTCTGCTCCGCCATTTCATCATGAGCTGATCCAATCTCCCCTTTAGTCCCATTCCCCCGCCTTCTCACCATAACCTTTGATGACCTGACTACTCAGGTACCTATCAATCTCTGCCTTAAATACACCCAATGACTTGGCCTCCACTGCCACCCATGGCACAAATTCCACAGACTCATCACCCTCTGGCTAAAAAAATTCTTTTGCATCTCTGTTCTGAATGGGCGCCCCGCAATCCTCAAGTCATGCCCTCTCATACTAGACTCCGCCACCACGGGAAACAACTTTGCCACATCCACTCTGTCCATGCCTTTCAACATTCAATATATTTCTATGAGGTCCCCCTTTGTTCTTCTAAACTCCAAGGAGTACATTCCAAGAGCAGTCAAATGTTCCTCATATGTTAACCCTCTCAATCCCAGAATCATTCTAGTGAATCGTCTCTGAACCCTCTCCAACGTCAGCACATCTTTTCTCAAATAAGGAGCCCAAAACTGCACACAGTGTTCCAAGTGAGGTCTTACCAGTGCCTTAAAGAGCCTCAACATCACATCCCTGCTCCTATACTCTATTCCTTTAGAAATGAACAGTGGGATCTAGAAATGTAACGGTGGGATGAGAATGAATAGCAATAGCCACCAGCTCAATAGCTATTAAGAACAGCAGTGGAGCATTTGGACAACCTTGGCGGACTCCTCGGGATAACGGGAAGGTACCCTACAGGACACCATTAGTTAGAATTTGAGCTTTAGGACCAGCAAAAAATGTTTCAATGTATTGAATAAATCTCTCTCCAAAATTCATTGCTTTTAAAGTTTGCAAAAGGAAGGTAGGTTCGATCCTGTCGAACACCTTCTCTACATCCATCGACGTTATCAACATGGGATCATTTTGCATATGAGCCTCTTCCATTATGTGGAAAAAGTCTCCGTACATTATCAGATCCATCTCGATTTCTGACAAAACCTGTCTTATCAGCATTAATGATTTTAGGGATAATGTCATCTATTCTTAATGCAATTAACTTTGTATAAAATCTTGTAATCTGAATTCAAAAGACTAAGGGGCCGATAAGAAGTACATTTTTGATGGTCCTTCTCAGGTTTTGGCAGTAATGTTATTGTAGCCAATTCCAGTGAACTATGCAGAGTTTTATTAATCAGTGCCTCCTTAAGCATATTTGTTAAAGTGGTTACAAGCTTATCTGAAAAGGCTTTGAAGTATTCAATTGGAAAGCCATCTGGCCCCGGAGCTTTATTATTCTAGAGAGACTTCATAGCACCAAGAACCTCTTCTTCAGATATATCAGAGTCAAGATGATCTTTATCCTCAGGATCTAACTTAGGCAGATTTAATGAGTTCAAGAAACGTGTTGCTTTGGTATTTTCTATACCATGATCTCTTATATAGTGTTTCATAAAATTTTCTGAATTCTTGATTTATGTCCTGTGCATTAATGAGGGATCTGCCATCATCCGTAACAACAGATTGGATAAATCTATTGGTCTCTTCCTTTTTTATTTGCCAAGCAAGTAACTTACTAGTTTTGTTTCCGAATTCATAATAATGATAGTTAGTTCTGGCCATATCTGCCTCAGCTTTACTTGTACATAAATTATTGTATTGAATCCATTTTAAAGTCAGTGTATTAAGTACTTCTTCACTTTTAGATAAAGCATGTTCACATTCAAGATTTCTAATCTCTTCCTCTAGAGCAGGGGTGTCAAACTCATTTTAGGTCACGGGCCGGATTGGGCAAAATGCAGCTTCATGCGGGCCGGATCAGTCGGGCGCGTGCAAACGCAGCTTTCATTGCCTCCGTTTTTTCAGCCTGGTCTCATGTGTCTCAGTCTCTGCTATAACTACGAAGTGTTTCACTTCACAAATTCTGTTTCTTATGAAGAAGACTGCTGAGCAAGCATTATTTTTATGATTGGTATTAACTTACAATCATAAGCTTCATATCGCCGGGCCATTAATAATTAAAATAATAGATCTATCTAAAATGATTTCGCGGGCCGGATATAATTGTACGCTGGGCCGGATATGGCCCGCGGGCCTTGAGTTTGACACCTATGCTCTAGAGATACAAGTTTTCCTTTTTTCTCTTATCTTATCTGTGCTATATGAAAGGACCTGAAATCTCTCTTACATATTGAAATCAAAGCCGCATCAACCACTTACGCTAGCAGCTCATTCCAGACTCACGCCACCCTCTGAGTGAAGAGTTCTCCGTGACAACAAAAAAATCTTTAGTGCCGTCATGGTTCAAACAGTAGCACTCTCACTTTACAGTCAAAAAGCAATGAGCTGGAGTCCAAATGCCCCTCAGAGGTGTGGCAGTAACTCATTACTGAAACAATACTGCTTTACCCAAGACCCAACCTTCAGGTGAATTTTTTAACTAGGGCCTGACTTCTCTTCCCGCGAAAGTAAACATTCTTTAAGAAGATGAAACTTATACCCAGGATTATGGAAAAGGTCCTTCTTTTGACATCACTAATTGCCTTCATCAGTCAGGACACTGGACATTGAGAAGAGAACTCAGGAAGTCACAGTGCACCTGAAAAACACTTTGGTGGGTCACATTTGGCATACCATGTTAAGTTCTGATCACTCTTTAATGATGAGCAGGCTTTGTGGAGGGTGAAGAAGAATTTCATTGGGATGCTACCTGGATTAGAGAATACCAGATCATAAGCAAAAACTGGACCAACTTGGACTGTTTGATCCACAGCAGGGGTTCCCAACCTGGGATGCATGGACCCCTCAGTTAATGGCCAGAGTCCATGGCATTAAAAAAAGTTGTGAACCCTTGCTCTAGAGCACTGGAGGCTGAGGGGAGACCTGATTGAGGTGGAAAATTATCAGTCATAAATAGGGCATACAAGATTTCCAACCTTTTTAGGCCATTTGACTCCCATTAACCAAAAGGTCCATGGATCCCCAGGTTGGAAACTTCCCGTATCTGCTGCAATTTTCCTACAGCCACAACTGGTCAATGGCAGATGTAATTTCTCCTGCTCTTCGCTCTACAGTGGACTATCTGGACAACAGAAACACATACATCATGCTGTTGTTCATTGACTGCATGGTATTCAACACAATCAACCCATCCATGCTCTCCGGTCTCTGAACCTCCCTCTGCAACTGGATACTGAACTTCCCCATCAGCAGACCTCAATCAGTGAGGACTAGTAATGCATCTCCTCACTATTGTCAACACGGACGCATCTCCAGGCTGTGTGCCCCCGCTCTTCTCTCTACACAAACATGACAGTGTGAATAAGCACAGCCACAGTGACACATACAACTTCGCTGACAATAGCAGCCATCATGACAGATCCCCACTATCTGGACAGGAGAAACAGAAGCCTTAAGCCCCACATCACCAAGTTTAAGAACATATACTTCTCTCGAACATTCAGTTCATAAACAACTTAACAGCACTGTGATCTCATAGCATTAAAATGGACTTTTCTTGTTCTAATTATGTTCTTTTCATAAGAATTAAGTTTAATTTAGATTGAAGTTATGCTTTTCTTGTGAATGAGTAGGTTTTCTCCAGGTGCTCCAGTTTCCTCCCAGCCCAAAGACATACTGAGTAGGTAATTGGTCGTTGTAAATTGTCCTGTGATTAGGATCATGTTTGTCAGGGATTGCTGAGGTAGCATGACTTGAACGGCGGGAAAGGCCTCCGCGCTGTATCACTAAATAAAATAATACATGATACTGTGTGCCTGTGGTGCTGCTGCGAGTTTTCATTGCACCTATGCATACATATACTTGTGTAGATGACGATAAACACAACTTTGACTTTGATAAATGTCATATACTAAAGGACATCACTTTATGGTGAGAGGGGAAAGTTTAAAGGAGATGTATAGGCTAAGTTTTTTTTAATATAGATATGGGTAAGTGCTTGGAATGTGCTGCCAGGGGTGGTGGAGAAGCAGACACAAAAATTAATGGCATTTAAGAGAGATTTTGACAGGCACATTAACACGTATGGAATGGAGGGATATGGATCACCCACTTTCTTCCACCTGCACTGCACTTTGCAACTGTAACACCATTTTCTACATTGTTATTGCTTTTCCCTTGTACTATCTCGATGTACATGTGACAATAATAAACCAATTCAAATTCTATGTGCAGCTGGTTTTATTTGGTTTAATTTATCATGATGCTCAGAATAAACATTTTGGACTGAAGGGACCGTTTCAGAGCTCTAGGGAATTTCCAGTTGTCACATTGTCATTACTAGGACCTGCAATCCGACTACAGATTCAAAGTACATTAATTATCAAAGTATGCACGCGGTATACTCAGGCAGGTGGGGCTCATCAGTCTTGGCAAGCAGCCGCCTAGGAGAAGGAAAACTCTGATTTTGAACCTCCACTGCCTTGCGGCTATACCCACCCATGGGGAAAGGCTTCAGGAGTAAACCCTGAGGAAGAAATCCGGAGCCAGTGTCCCTAAGGCAGTTTGATGTAGTTTACAACTTCACTCTGACAACCTCTGCGATGACTCAGGTGCTAAGCTGCATTGGTGCTTACCCTTCCCTTGGCCTACATCAGTGACGTGGAGAGTGGGAACCCGTTGCTTGGGCAACAGCTGGTTCTTCAAATCTTCCCGCCCAGGCTTGCATCCTGGAGAGGACGCAGTCCACCAGAGGTGAAAACCCATGATCCCCTGGGATCGACGGCTGGCTACTACTATGCAGGGTACAACCCCGAGATTCATCTTCCAGCAGACAGCCATGAAACAAAGAAAACCATGGACCCATTTAAAGAAAAACAAAGTATCCTCAATAAAGCAGTAAAAAAAAACACAAATCATGCAAACGGCAAAAAAAGGTGAAAAACGCAGAATACAAAACACCAAATTACAAAGACATTGAAAGCGTCCAGGCCTAATTAGTTCAGCTCAATTGAATCCAGCACCTCTAAACACAGGCCACAGTACCAGTCTGCCCTGATCAAAATCAAACAAAACAGGAATAAGAAAGGTACAGTCAGAAACCAGAAACACATCATAATGTGAAAACTACACAGTCCAATCCACAGACTCTGGCACCATCCCCCGACTATATCTAGTTTCCTACAATAACTGGAAAAGTATGATCTTGTTTTGGCTTCTTCAGCTTGCGATTGATACTGAATGAGAGCAAAATACAACCATAAGCAAGAGAAAATCTGCAGATGCTGGAAACCCCAGCAATCCTGCCGAAGGGTTTCAGCCCGAAATGTTGACTATACTCCCCCACCCTCCAACATAGATGCTGCCTGGCCTGTGTGTTACAAAATACAACACTAGGTGCAGGAAGCATTTGGTAGATTACACAGCTTCTGTGACAAAAGAAAGCACTAGTTCATCAGATCAATAACCTTTCATCAAAACAGGCAAAAGGTTCAAAACAACACACACAAAATGCTGGAGGAACTCAGCAGGTCAGACAGCATCTATGGAGGGGAATAAACAGTTTATATTTCAGGCCAAGACCTTTCATCAGGTCTGGAAAGGAAGGGGGAAAACACAAAATAATAAAAGCAAGTACCCTGGTACAATAAGATGGACTTTTGACCTCATAATCCACCTTGTTATGATCTTGAACCTCACTGTCTACCTGCACTGTACCCTCTCTGTAGCTGATACTTTCTGCATTTTTTTACCTTTTTCTACCTCAATGCACTGTGTAATCAATCAATCAATCTGTATGAACAATATGCAATAAATTTTTTTCACTGTACCTCGGTACAATAATAAACCAATTCCTATTCTTAACCAGACAACCTATCTCATTATGATCAACACACACAAAATGTTGGAGGAACTCATCAGGCCAGGCAGCATCTATGGAAAAAAAAAGTACAGTTTACGTTTCAGGCTGAAATACTTTGACAGGACTGGAGAAAAAAAAAAGTTGAGTGGTAGATTTAAAAGGCGAGGGAAGGGGAGAGAGAACCACCAGGTGCTAAGTGGAACCCGGAGGGGGAGGGATGAAGTAAAGAGCTGGGAAGTTGATTGGTGAAAGAGACAGAAGGCCATGGGAGAAAGAAAAAGGGGGAAGGAGCACGAGGGGGAGGCGATGGCGGGCAAGGAGATGAGGTGAGAGAGGGTAATGTGGATGGGAAATGGAGGAGGAGGGGGGGTGGGGAGGGTTGCAGTCTCAACATCCATCCTTGCTTTTATATTCTTATCCTCTCAAAATGAATTGCATTGCATTTGCCTTCCTCACCACAGACTCAACCTCCAAGTTAACCTTTAAGTAATCCTGCCCAAGGACTCCCAAGGCTCTTCGTACTTCTGATTTTTGAATATTCTGCCCATTTAGAAAATAGACTACACTTTTGTTCCTTCTACCAAAGTGCATGACGAGACACTTCCCAACACTGTATTCCATCTGCTACTTCCTTACCCATTCTCCTAATCTGTCCAAGTCCTTCTGCAGCCTCTCTGCTTCCTCACACTACCTGCCCCTCCACCTACCTTCATGTCGTCCTCAAACATGGCCACAAAGCCATCAATCTCATCGTTGACATTTTAAGGAAAAGAAGCGGGCACAACACTGATGCTGTGGTACACCACTAGTCACCGGCAGCCAACTAGAGAAGGCTTCCTTTATTCCTTCCCTCTGCTTCCTGCAAACAGGCAATGGTCTATCCCAGCTAGGTAATACCATGGGTTTTTGTCCTGTTAAGCAGCCTCATGAGCAGCACTATGTCAAAGGCCTTCTGTACATCCAAGTACACAAAATCCACCAATTCTCCTTTGTCTATCCTGCTCATTGGATCCTCAAAGAATTCCAAAAGGCAAGATTTTCCCTCCAAGAAACCACAATGACTACGGCCTATTTTATCATAGGCCTCCAAGTACCTCGAGACCTCATTCTTAACAATCAACTCCAACATCTTCCCAACCAGAGGTCACACTTATTGGCCTATAATTTCCTTTTTTCTGCCTCCCTTCCTTCTTGAAGAGTGGAATGGTTCTTGCAATTTTCCAGTCCTTTGGAACCATGCCAGAATCTAATGATTCTTGAAATATCATCACTAATGCCTGCATGATCTCTTCAACCACCTCTTACAGAACCCTGGGGTGTACACCACCTGGTCCAGGTAACTGATTTAACTTCAGACCCTTCAGCTTTCCAAGCACCTTCTCCCAAATAATAGCAATTGCACTTACTTCTGTCCCGACACTCTTGAACTTCTGACATACTGCTAGTCTCTTCCACAGTGAAGAAGGATGCAAAATACTTATCGGGTGTGTCTGATATTTCCTTGTCCCCCATTACTTTCCAGTGTCATTTTTCATTGGTCCAGCACCTACTCTTACCTCTCTTTCACTCTTTATATACATGAGAAAATTTTTTTTGCATTCTCATTGATATCATTGGCTACCTTACCTTCATACTTAATCTCTTCTGTCCTTATGCCTTTTTAGTTGCCTTCTGTTGGTTTTTAAAAGCTTCCCAATCTTCTAACTTCCCACTAAATTTTGCTCTATTATATGTCTTCTCTTTGGCTTTCACGTTGGCTTTGACTCTCATCAGCCATGATTGTTTCATTCTCCACTTAGAATACTTCTTCATCTTTAGGATGTATCTATCCTGCACCTTCCAAATTGCTGTCATCCCTGCTACTGTCCCCTTATAATCAACTCCTGACAGCTCCCCTCTCACACCTCTGTAATTGCCTTTACTCCACTGTAATACTGACACATTTGAGTTTAGCTATTCCCTCGCAAAGTTCAGGGTGTACTCTATTGTAGTGGCGTGCTACACACAGCGCTGGAATAACAACACACAAACAGTGAGTTGCAGTTGCGTAAAAGATTTATTCAAACTTCGCGGCCTCGCTTTTAAGCCTTCCCGTTTCTGCCCTCCCCGGGCAGGAATGCTGTAGGGGGCGCATATTCATAGTCCCTTCCCGCGCGCAGGCTTTTCCCCTTGCTGGTGAAGAAGGGCTGGCGTCCTTTTTGGGGCCGATCTCTCTGCCAGCGCGCACCATTTTGTGAGCTGATTCGAGTGTGCTGGAAAGTGGGTCACCACATAACCCCCCCCCCCCCCCAGAACCAGCAACACAGCCCCCAATGATCACAGTCTGTCGGCCTCTGTTTGGGAGGTCGGCCTCTGCGCCGCTGTACCTGAGCTCCGACCAGCTGCGCCAAGTCCACATGGGCTGGTTTGAGTCGGTCCACTGTGAAAACCTCCTCTTTCCCCCAATGTCCAGCACAAACGTGGACCCATGGTTCCTGATCACCTTAAATGGCCCCTCGTAGGGCTGCTGTAGCAGTGCCCGATGTCCGCCCCGTCGTACAAAAACAAACTTACAGTGCTGCAGGTCTTTGGGTACACAGGTCGGGCTCTGTCCATGCTGTGAAGTGGGTATGGGAGCCAGGTTACCGAGCTTCTCACGTAGTTTGTCCAGGACTCTGATGAATTTGTTGTCGGACAGCGTGATGGAGTCCAGGTGTGGGGCTGGCAACTTGGCTTCACCCAGGGAGAACGTTTGAAAAGTCTTGGCGTGGACTAGTCTCTTCCCTTGCAGGTCGACCAGCAGGATGTAAGCTCGCAAAAAATCCACCCCCAGGAGTGGTTGGGCCATGGCGGCCAGTGTGAAGTCCCACCTGAACCGGCTGGAGCCGAACTGTAGCCGCACCGTCCGGGTGCCGTAGGTCCGTATTGTGCTGCCATTTGCAGCCCTCAGGGCGGGTCCCGGTTCTCTGTTGTGGGTGTTGTAACTCGTCGGAGGTAAAACGCTGATCTCAGCTCCGGTATCAACCAAAAAGCGGCGCCCCAACTGTTTGTCCCAGACATACAGGAGGCTATCCTGATGGCTAGCCGCCATAGCCATCAGTGGCGGCTGGCCCTGGCGTTTCCCGGGAACTTGCAGGGCGGGCTACTGTGCCCCACCGTTGGTGGTAGAAGCACCATTGTTTGTTGGCCTCCGCACCCATGCCTCTGGGTTTTGTGGGCTTTGCTGCCGGGCCTGGTCTGGTCTGCTGTCGGGCGCGTGGCTTGGTGATCTGTGCGATGGTCGCCCCACTCTCCTTCTTGGCTTTCCACAGCACATCTGCCTGGGCCGCCACCTTCCGGGGGTCGCTGAAATCTGCGTCAGACAGCAGCAGGCATATGTCCTCAGGCAGCTACTCTAGGAACGCCTGCTCAAACATGAGGCAGGACTTGTGTCCTTCAGCCAGGGCCAGCATCTCGTTCATTAATGCTGACGGCGGCCTGTCTCCTAAACCATCCAGGTGCAGTAAGCGGGCAGCTCGCTCGTGACGTGAGAGTCCAAAAGTCCTTATGAGCAAGGCTTTGAATGCTGTGTATTTGCCGTCCTCCAGGGGCGACTGTATGAACTCCTCAACCTGGGTGGCTGTCTCCTGGTCGAGGGAGCTCACCACGTAGTAGTAACGTGTGGAATCTGAGGTTATCTGCCAAATGTGGAATTGGTCTTCTGCTTGTTGGAACCATAGGTGAGGTTGCAGCGTCCAGAAGCTTGGCAGTTTTAACGCAACTGCATGAACAGATGCGGCGTCGTTCATCTTCGGTCCAAGTATCGTTTGGGCCGTCAGGATCACCAATTGTAGTGGTGTGCTACACACAGCGCTGGAATAACGACACGCAGATGGTGAGCTGCAGTTGCGTAAAAGATTTATTCAAACTTCGCGGCCTCGCTTTTAAGCCTTCCCGTTTCCGCCCTCCCCAGGCGAGAATGCTGTAGGGGGCATATATTCACAGTCCCTTGCCGCGCGCGGGCTTTTTCCCTTGCTGGTGAAGAAGGCCTGGCACCCTCTTTGGGACTGGCCTCTCTGCCGCCCCATTTGTGAGCCGGTTCGAGTGCGCTGGAAAGTGGGTCACCACACTACCATATTATTTCTTTATCTTAAGCTCTCTAATCAATTCCAGTTCATTGCACAACACCCATTCCAGAATGCCTTTTCTTCTAGTGGGCTCAACTACAAGCTATTCAAAAAAGCCAATGTGCATCCTTGAATGTTAAGTTCCCTTTATAATCCTCTTAACAGCTACAATTCAGTGATACCCACAACATTATACCTGCCAATCTGTAACTTTGCTACATCGTCCACCTTACTCTGTATACTGTGAGCATTCAAATATAACTCCTTCAATGCCGCTTTTGTCACCCTTTTCGAATCTGTCCCCTGCAAGTCATCCCACTGATTACAATTATGCCGTCTTTGCCTGTCCTTCCTCAGTCTCACTGCACATTGCATCTACTTGTAGAACAACTGCACCATCCTCAGCCCCATCACTCCGGCTCCCATCCCCTTGTCAAATTAGTTACTGTCAACCCGCACTGCATTTTTTCTGTAGTTGTTACACTTTACTCTGCAATGTTATTGTTTTACCTTGTTCTACCAGAATACACTGTGTAAAGAACTGATCTGTATGAGCAGTAAGAAGGACAAGTTTTTCACTGTATCTCGGTACACCTGACAATAAATCAATTCCAATTTTTTTATTTCCACAGACCCTGTCCGAGCTGCTGAGTATTTTCAAATTACTGTGTTTTTAATCCATATTTTCTAGCAAATGCGTTTGTTTTTTTTATTTGCCCGAACCCAATTGTTTTTAAATTCTCGTTATCAGATAAAAAGCAGGGAGGCTGGACTCCACACAGCATGCTCCCTACCTCTGCCCGGATTCAATGCATCTGCAAAGCGTTTCGTCCAGTTCCATGAGGCAGTAATCCCCCGAACTGACATTTCCACTGAACGATATACATTGCACTGACGGCTGGAGGTCGGCCGGGTCCAGCTTGGCCACTTCCAAAGTGGCCTGAATCTCCTCCAGAGTTCTCATGGCTTCAGGATTGCCGCCCGCCAGAGCACGGCACCCCGGCGCGCAACCAGCTCTGACTGACGGCCGGCGCAGCCAATAGACAAGGGCATCGGCCGCGGAGCCCCGCCGGAACTTGAGGCCACATCCAATCAAGGTCGAAGGCGGAGCAACTGCAAGAGAAAAGCGCGCCACTTTCCAAGCTGGCTGTTGTGTTGTGTATGGTGAAAATCTACAGTAGGAGTGAACCAGATTGAGGGAATGAAAGCTGCTGTAGCGGCTGGAATTTTTTTTTAAAACAGAAGAAATGTTATAGATGCCGGAAATCCAAATCAATACACACAAAATGCTGGAGGAAGTCATCAGGTCGGGCAGCATCTATAGAGAGGAATAAACAGTGGACGTTTCAGGCCGAGGCCTTTCTTCAGGGACGGAAAGGGAGATGCTGGAAATGCTTGGCAGACCAGATAGTGTCTGTGGGAAGAGAAAGCAAGTTACCTAACATTTCAAGTGGAAGGGAAGAATGTGGAAGTTAAAAGTAAATTTTATTATCAAAATACATATAAGAATGTTTTATCACTGGCATATGTCATGAAATTTGTTAACTGAGCAGCAGCAATTTGATGCAATACGTAATATAGAAGAAAATAACAATAATAATCATTAAATTAAACATAGAAATTTACAGCACATTATAGGCCCTTCGGCCCACAATGTTCTGCCAACTACTCTAGAGGCTGCCTAGAATTTCCCTAGCACATAGCCCTCTAATTCTCTAAGCTCCACATACCTATCTAAGAACCTCTTAAAGACCCTATTATATCCACCTCTGCCACTTTCACTCGCAGTGCATTCCACGCACCCACCACTCTGTGTGGAAAAGTTACCCCGACATCCCCTTGATACCTATTTCCAAGCATCTTAAAACTATGTCCCCTCATGTTAGCCACTTCAGCCCTGGCAAAAAGCCTCTGGCTATCCACATGATCAATGCCTCTCATTATCTTATACACCTTTGTCAGGTCACCTCTCATCCTCCGTCACTCCAAGGAGAAAAGGCCAAGTACACTCAACCTATTCTCAAAAGGTATTCCTTCCAATGCAGGCAACATCCTTGTAAATCTCCTCTGCCCTCTATAGTATCCACATCCTTCCTGTAGTGAGGTGACCTGAACTGAACAGAGTTCTCCAAGTGGGGTCTGACCAAGATCTTATATAGTTGTAACATTACCTCACGGCTCTTGAACTCAATCCCACGGTTGATGAAGACCAACACACCATACGCCTTCTTAACAACACTATCAAACTGCACAGCGACTTTGAGTGTCCAATGGACACAGACCCCAAGATCACTCAGATCCTCCACACTGCCAAGAGTCTTAAGATTTATATTCTGTCTTCAAATTGGACCTACCAAAATGAACCACTTCACTCTTATTTGGGTTGAAGTCCATCTGCCACTTATCAGCCCAGTTCTGCATCCTATTGATGTCACACTGTAATCTCTGACAACTCTCCAAACTATCCACAACACCCCCAACCTTTGTATCATCAGCAGACCCTTCTACTTCTTCATCGAGGTCATTTATAAAAATCACAAAGAGGAGGGGTCCCAGAACAGATCCCTGAGGCAAACCACTGGTCACTGACCTCCATGCAGAATATGACCCGTCTACAACCACTCTTTGCCTTCTGTGGGCAAGCCAATTCTGAATCCACAAAGCAAGGTCTCCTTGGATCCCATGCCTCCTTACTTTCTGAAGGAACCTTACCAAATGCCTTACTGAAATCCATATACACTGCTCTACCTTCATCAATGTGTTTTGTTACAGCCTCAAGGAATTCAGTCAGACTCATAAGGCATGGCCTGCCCTTGACAAAGCCATGCTGACTATCCCTAATCAGATTATGCCTCTCCAAATGCTCGTAAATCCTGCCTCTCGAGATCTTCTCCAACAACATGCCCAGCACTAAAGTCAGACTCACTGGTCTATAATTTCCTGGGTTATCTCTACTCCCTTTCTTGAACAAGGGAACAACAGTTGCAATCCTCCAGTCCTCCAGTACTTCTCCCATCCCTATTGATGATGCAAAGAGGCTCAGCAATCTCCTCCCTTGCTTCCCAGAGTAGTTTGGGGTGTACCTAATCTGATCCAGGTGACTTATCTAACTTTGCAAACATGAGGAAATCTGCAGGTACAGGAAATTAAAGCAACGCACGCAAAATGCTGGTGGAACTCAGTAGGCCAGGCAGCATCTATAGGAAGAAGTACAGTCGACGTTTCTTAACTCCTGCTTGGTCCTATTCTCACACATCCCATCCTTTTGCTCCTCACATACTTGTAGAACTTCTTAGGGTTTTCCTTAATCCTGCTCACCATGGTCCCTTCCGGCTCTCCTAATTCCATTCTTAA
Organism: Hypanus sabinus; assembly: GCF_030144855.1. Classification (NCBI taxonomy): domain Eukaryota; kingdom Metazoa; phylum Chordata; class Chondrichthyes; order Myliobatiformes; family Dasyatidae; genus Hypanus; species Hypanus sabinus. The sequence continues at coordinate 207,807,867 of NC_082706.1, read as the reverse complement.
GGTCTTCCTAGCAACCTTGTAATTTTCTAGACCTTGAAGTGTACCTCGTTTCTTGAATGTTTCATAAGCTTTTCTTCTTAACTAGATTTTCTGCATACTTTGTACACCATGGTTTTTTAACTCTGCCATCCTTTCCCTACTTCAATGGAACATACCTATCCAGAACTCCATGCACATTTGCCACATTTCTGCAGTGTATTTCCCTGAAAACATCTACTCCCAATTTATGCTCTCAAGTTCCTGCCTAATAGCATAATATTTCCCCTTACCCCAATTAAATGTTTTCCCAAATTGTCAGAATCAGAATCAGGTTTATTATCACCGGCATGTGACGTGAAATTTGTTAACTTAGCAGCAGCAGTTCAATGTAATACATAATATATAAGGAAAAAAGAACAAAATAAAATAATAATAAATAAATAAATTACAGTACATGTATATTGAATAGATTAAACATTGTGCAAAAAACAGAAATACTATATATTTAAAAAGTGAGGTAGTGTCCAAGCGTTCAATGTCCACTTAGGAATCGGATGGCAGCGGGGAAGAAGCTGTTCCTGAATCGCTGTTTCAATCTCTCTCCAGCACTATGGTGAAGGAGATAGTGTTGTGGTCACTTCCTCCAGAATGCTCTCCCACTGAGAAATCTGACACCTGACCAAAACAGAAAACTGGCCTCGTAGTCATACCCACAATGGGTCAAGCCCGCAAAACACCTGGTCTCAGAGTAGGTTAAAGGGTTGGCACAACATCAAGGACCGAAGGGCCTGTACTGTATTGTTGTGTTCTATGTTCAGCATGGAAAGCCAAAGAACAGAAATTCAGAGTGGGGGTCAGATGGGTTTCTAAAATAGAAGGGGCAGGAAAATTAGAGCTTTTCCTGCAGACTGAACAAAGTTCAAAAGTTTAAATTTCTCATCAAAGTACATATATGTCACCATATATAACCCTGAGTTTCATTTTCTTGCAGCTACTCAGTACATCCAATAACTATAATAGAATCAATGAAGGACCTCGCCATCAGGGCAGACAACAAGTCTGCACAAACTGTGCAAATAATTAATAACAAAGCAATAAATATCAAGAACATGGGATGAAGAGTCCTTGGAAGGGAGTCTATGTGGGAAAGTTTCAATTATGGAGCAAGTGAAGTTACCCCTTTGGTTCAAGAACCTGATGGTTCAGGAGTAATAACTGTTCCTGAACCTGGTGGTGTTGGTCCTAAGGCTCCTGTATCTTCTTCCTGCTGGCATCGTTTGGGTGGTGGGGAATAACACAGGTATCCCAGAAGATAGTCATCTAATCTGCATGGATTTATACAGGGCTGAGAATACAAATTGTGAAAAACAAATGCAGTACATTTACTGCCCATTGTGCCATTGGCATTTAGGACAGCAATGAAGTTCCACCATCTCTGGTAGTGTTCAGGAATCCTTCATCATGCCAGTAGCTTCCTTTTGGTTTTCACTACTGCAAGTCCTGGGTAGACCCTCAGGAATGTCTTCACTAAGGAGGATATAAATAATCTTCCGGAAATAGTAGGGGACTGAGGGTCCAGTGAGATGGAGGAACTGAGGGAAATACATGTTAGTGGGGAAGTGGTGTTAGGAAAATTGAAGGGATTAAAGGCAGATAAATCCCCAGGGCCAGATGGTCTGCATCCCAGAGTGCTTAAGGAAGTAGCCCAAGAAATAGTGGATACATTAGTGATAATTTTTCAAAACTCCTCAGATTCTGGATTAGTTCCTGAGGATTGGAGGGTAGCTAATGTAACCCCACTTTTTAAAAAAGGAGGGAGAGAGAAACCGGGGAATTATAGACCAGTTAGTCTGACATCGGTGTTGGGGAAAATGCTAGAGTTTAAAGATGTGATAACAGCACATTTGGAAAGAGGTGAAATCATCAGACAAAGTCAGCATGGATTTGTGAAAGGAAAATCATGTCTGATGAATCTTATAGAATTCTTTGAAGATGTAACTAGTAGAGTGGATAGGGGAGAGCTAGTGGATGTGGTATATTTAGATTTTCAAAAGGCTTTTGACAAGGTCCCACACAGGAGATTAGTGTGCAAACTTAAAGCACACGGTATTGGGGGTATGGTATTGATGTGGATAGAGAATTGGTTGGCAGACAGGAAGCAAAGAGTGGGAGTAAACAGGACCTTTTCAGAATGTCAGGCAGTGACTAGTGTGGTACTGCAAGGCTCAGTGCTGGGACCCCAGTTGTTTACAATTTAAATTAATGATTTAGACAAGGGAATTAAATGCAGCATCTCCAAGTTTGCGGATGACACGAAGCTGGGCGGTGTTAGCTGTGAGGAGGATGCTAAGAGGATGCAGGGTGACTTGGATTGGTTAGGTGAGTGGGCAAATTCATGGCAGATGCAATTTAATGTGGATAAATGTGAGGTTATTCACTTTGGTTGCAAGAACAGAGAAATAGATCATTATCTGAATGGTGGCCGATTAGGAAAAGGGGAGATGCAACGAGACCTGGGTGTCATTGTACACCAATCATTGAAGGTGGGCATGCAGGTACAGCAGGCGGTGAAAAAGGCAAATGGTATGTTGGCATTCATAGCAAAAGGATTTGAGTACAGGAGCAGGGAGGTTCTACTGCAGTTGTACAACGCCTTGGTGAGACCGCACCTAGAATATTGTGTGCAGTTTTGGTCCCCTAATCTGAGGGATGACATTCTTGCCATAGGGGGAGTACAGAGAAGGTTCACCAGGTTGATTCCTGAGATGGCAGGACTTTCATATGAAGATCGACTAGGCTTATACTCACTGGAATTTAGAAGATTGAGGGGGGATCTTATTGAAATGTATAAAATTCTAAAGGGATTGGACGGGCTAGATGCAGGAAGATTGTTTCTGATGTTGGGGAAGTCCAGAGCGAGGGGTCACAGTTTCAGGATGAAGGGAAAGCCTTTTAGGACCAAGATGAGGAAAAATTTCTTCACACAGCGAGTGGTGAATCTGTGGAATTCTCTGCCACAGGAAACGGTTGAGGCTGGTTCTTTGGCTATATTTAAGAGGAAGTTAGATATGGCCCTTATGGCTAAAGGGATCAGGGGGTATGGAGAGAAAGCAGGTACAGGGTTCTGAGTTGGATGATCAGCCATGATTATACTGAATGGCGGTGCGGGCTCGAAGGGCCGAATGGCCTACTCCTGCACCTATTTTCTATGTTTCTATGAATACTGTCACATTCAGATGTAGAAGGATTCTTCATTGCTGTTTACATAGCAGTTTTGTTTGACTAGTCAGGGTTGTTAGCCCTGATCTGGAATGCAGTACACTAGACCGGAAGAAGTGCAAGAGAACTGTTGCTTCACCTGGAAGAACATGGATGGTGGATAAGGTCAAAGTTGAGTTTCAAAGTCAAGTTTATTGTCATCTGCACAGGAGCATTGAAAAAACTTACTTGCAGCATCAAAGGCACAGGGCAACATTCATAAAAAAAGACATCATCTGAAGATAGATTATACACAATTTTTACAAGAAAGAACACAATTGGAACAAAAAAGTCTATTTTGGTCTAAAGACACAGCAGTCAAAGTGTTGCTAAGATTTTGCCAGTAGGTTCAAGAAAGCTCGAAGCTGTTTTTGAACCTGGTGGTTGTGAACCTCATCTTAATGGTAGTTGCAAAAAGATGACATGGGGACTAGAATCAGAATCAGGTTTACTATCACTGGCATGTGACATGGAATTTATTAACTTAGCATCAGCAGTTCAATGCAATACATAATATAGAAGAAAAAAACAAAATAATAATAATAATAAAATATAAGTAAATCAATTACAGTATACGCATATTGAATAGATTAAAAATCGTGCAAAACCCAGAAATAATATATACTTTTAAAATGAGGTAGTGTACAAGGTAATGTCCATTTAGGAAGTGGGTGGCAAAGGGGAAGAAGCTGTTCCTGAATTGGTGAGCGTGTACCTTCAGGCTTCTGTACCTCCTACCTGATGGTAACAGTGAGAAAGGGGTATGCCCTGGGCGCTGGACATCCTTAAAGTTTAAATGTCATTCATTTGAATACTCATGAATACAGCAAATAAGACAGCACTACTGAGGGATCAAGGACTGGGTAAACACATCTCCTTTCCTGATCAGGTTAGAGAGTTCTGTATTATAATGTTAATTTATCTTTCCTTATCATACAGTCCTTTTACACGTGGCAGTTCCCAGACAACCGTTATCTTGTTCATCCTGTTTCTTGTGGCCAGATCACAGAACTATTAAGTATTGTGTTCTCATTAGGTGTTTATCACACCAGTTTTCTTTTCTCTGCTCTTTTGTTCAGTGGCTCCCAGCTTCTTTCTCTCTCACCTTCCTGGTCTATGTTCTATGTTTTTTTCTCTCTCTCACTCTCTTTCTCTCGGTCTCTCTCTTTCACCTTCCCCTCTCACCCTCTCCCCTTCCCCTCTTCTTTCTCTCCCTTTTCCTCCTCCCTCTCTCCCTTTCTTTCTCCTTGTCCCCTTACTTGACCCTCCCCCACTCATTCCCTTTCCAACAATCAGAGTGTCCTGTTGGATAGTTCACATCTTGTCTCCTATTACACAGATAAACGTGAGGCAGTAACAAAGATATAAAGGTGAAACAGTGCCTTCAGTGCAATCAAATGACCTTGGTGATGCCCCATTTATATTTTAGAAGCTCTTCTCAGGGTCAAATGCAACCTGAAGCCGCGCTCTCTCTCTCTCTCTCTCTCTCTCTCTCTCTCTCTCTCTTCCCCCTTCCCCCCCCCCCCCGCCGCCACCTCTCCCTCTCCTCCCCTCCTCCCCCACTGACTCTATCAGGCTGGTCAGATTTTGATCAGAGCACAGTTCCTGGAAGAAGGCACAGATGCCCCATGAATTGATAAAAGTCAGCTAAAGATTTTAAAGATTAGCTTTATTTGTTTCACATACATCAAAGCATACTGTGAAATGTGTGTCAGACAGAGGCAGAGGCAGATATAGGAGGAATTTTTAGCTGATGTTTAGATAGGCAAATGTCTGTGAGGAAAATGGAAAGATATGGACATTGTGTAGGGAGAAGGGATTAGTTTGGTTGGCCATTTGATTGATTTGGCAGTACATTGTGGATTGAAGGGTCTGTTCCTGTGCAAAGTTCTATAAATGTGCCATTTGACAGCCACCCAGTATGAGAATATGCTGGGGAAGCCTGCAAGAGTCACCACGCTTCCAATACCGTAGCACAGGGGTGTCAAACTCATTTTAGGTCACGGGCCGGATTGGGCAAAATTTAGCTTCATGTGGGCCGGATCAGTCGGGCACGTGCGAACGCAGCTTTCATTGCCTCCGTTTTTTCAGCCTGGTCTCATGTGTCTCAGTCTCTGCTATAACTACAAAGTGTTTCACTTCACAAATTCCGTTTCTTACGAAGAAGACTGTTGAGCAATCATTATTTTTATGATTGGTATTAACTTACAATCATAGGCTTCATATCGCCGGGCCATTAATAATTAAAATAATAGATCTATCTAAAATGATCTCGCGGGCCGGATATAATTGTACACTGGGCCGGATATGGCCCGCGGACCTTGAGTTTGACACCTATGCCGTAGCATGTCCACATCTTATCAGCCCTAACTTGTATACCTTTAGAATGTGGGAGGCAACTGGAACATCCAGAGGGAATCCAGGCTGTCACAGGGAGAACATACAAACTCTCACAGACAGCAGCGGGAATCGCTGGTGCTGTAAAGCATTAAATTGAATTGAATTGACTTTAATACTTACGTCCTTCATATACATGAGGAGTAAAAATCTTTACGTTATGTCTCTGTCTAAATGTGCAATGTATAGTGATTTATAATAAATAGTATGTACAACAGATAGTCAATATAACATAGAAATACAGTTGTATTAGCTTGAGTTAAGCAATCTGATGGCCTGTGAAGAAGCTGTCCCCGGAGCCTGTTGGTCCTGGCTTTTATGCTATGGTAGCAGCTGGAACAGTTTGTGGTTTAGGGTGACTCGGGTCCCCAATGATCCTTCAGGCCCTTTTTGCACACCTGTCTTTGTAAATGTCCTGAATAGTGGGAAGTTCACATCTATAGATGTGCTGGTCTGTCTGCACCACTCTCTGCAGAGTCCTGCGATTGAGGGAGATACAGTTCCCATGCCAGGCAGTGATGCAGCCGGTTAAGATGTTCTTAACTGTGCCCCTATAGAAAGTTCTTATGATTTGGGGGCCCATACCAAACTTCATCAACCATCTGAGGTGAAAGAGATGCTGTTGTGCCTTTATCACCACACATCCGGTATGTACAGACCACATGTGATCCTTGGTGATGTTTACGCTGAGGGACTTAAAGCTGTTCACCCTCTCAACCCCAGATCCATTGATGTCAATAGGGCTAGCCTGTCTCCATTCCTCCCGTAATCCACAACCAGCTCCTTTGCTTTTGTGCAGATCAGGATTGAAGCCACATAGCTATTTGTAAGCAGGCCAGGCTGTGCAACTTACAACAGTAATACATCGTCAATGAACACCATCTCAGATAATTCCACTGGACAACAAATCTTTTCGAGAGTGTTGCTTCCTCAGAATTTCTTTTATAATAGACTGCTTGAGGCTGATCACAAATATTAATTTCAGATTACTTGTATCTTTTAGGAATTTGGAGATACAAGAAATGAACTTTATTTAATATAATGCGTTTAATTGCATAATGGTGCTGACACTTTTCAATATTTCAACTAAGCTAAAAATATTTCGTTGATGCTTTTCATTTCTACTCGGTGTCTGAGGCTTCTCGCTTAAGTGTCCAACACTAATCAGCCAGCGTTGATGGACTCCAGCTGTCCTGATACTGGTTCTCCATGACCACAATGTCCTGGTGAAACCTTTCACTATGCTCATCACTGACAGCACCAAGATTTGCAGAGAAGTCTAAAAGGGAATGCAAAAAATGAATCACAAACACGAGAAGATCTGCAGATGCTGGAAATCTCAGGGAAAACACACAAAATGTAGAAAGAGCTCAGCAGATCTGACAGCATCTACGGACATGAATGAACAGTTATGTTTCAGACCAAGACCCTTCATCAGGGCAGGTCTTGGGTTGATAAAACAGTACTGACGAAGGGGCTTGGCCCAAAACGTAAACCGTTTATTCATTTCTGTATGACCTGCTGAGTTCCTCCAGCATTTTGTGTATTTTGCCATGCAGAAAATGAATTGTCTCCTCTTATGCTGACGATCCTTTACCTTTTACAACAAAAGCAATCACCTCCTTACCCGCCATGTTCTTACTCCTTAACAAATTTAGCCTGTTTTCAGGATATAAGCTTAATTTACACAATAGCAAACTTTTTCCAATAAATGGAGAAGCACAAGCATCAGAGTTCCATAACCTCCCTTTTAAGGTAGTGAATAACCAATTTACTTACCTTGGCGTCACAGTAACAAGGAATTATAAGCGTCTTTATGGAAAAAATTTCACTGATTTGTTAAATCATTCAAAACAGAGCTGAGCACAGTCGTCCATGTTCCTGTTGGGCCGAATTAATGTCGTCAAAATGAACATCCTTCCTAAATTCTTACACCTTTTTCAATCCATACTGATTTTCATTCCTAAAGTCATCTTTGACTCTCTAGACTCAGTCATATCATCCTACTTATGGAAGGGCAAGCATCCCCGTCTGGATAAAGTTCATCTTCAAAAATCTGTAAGTGTTGAGGGCATGGCTCTGTCCAATTTCTGCTTATATTAAGCTAACATATGCTATCTCATCTTTTGGTCTCATTTCCACAACCAATCTTACTGCCCAAGATGGGTGGCAATGGAGCTGAACACTATTTCTCTATTTCCACATTTCTTGGATCTGCACTCCCTTTTCTTAGGCCTAAGCCAATTGCTGATCCTGTTATCAGGCACACCCTGAGAGTAAGGGTTCAGTTCAGAAAGTATAGTGGTCTCCATGGCTTCTCTCTTTCAAGTCCTATTCTACATAATCACCTCTTCCAGCCTTCTGTACATGATCCAACATTTCAAGACTGGTATAGAAAGGGCATCAGGTGCTTTAAAGATCTTTTTATAGACAACTGCTTTGCATCATTTGTACAATTGTCTGCGAAATTTAACTTACCCAACACTCATTTCTACAGATATTTGCAAAGTAGACATTTTATCAGCCCTTGTTATCAAACTTCCCAGACACCCAACACAAACGTTGCTGATATGTTTCTCTGCATGATTCCATTGCGCAAAGGTCTAATATCTACTATTTGTGACAAGCTAGTGGTTCGGAGACGAGCCCCACTTGACAAATTTTAAACTGCCTGGGAGCAAGATTTAGATTTTTCATTGTCAGACGATGTATGGGATTTGGTTCTCAAGTTAGTTAACTCAACTTCTTTATGTGCCCACCACCCTGTTACAATTCAAGGTCATACACAGGGCCCATATGTCTAAAACTAAACTCAGACGTGCATTTACCCAGATGTTAATCCCTGCTGCGACAAATGCAAAAGGGGTGAGGCTTCCCTTATTCACATGTACTGGATATGACCTAGCTTGGAAAAATACTGGAAGGATGTTTTCCAAACTCTATCCCAAATACTTAATTACAATCTGGAACTTAACCCTTTGATTGCTCTTTTTGGCACCTCCGGAGAGGGGGAACACACACCTAAGTCCGACCAAACGTTGCATACTGTCTTTTGCCTCTCTTGGGCAGGCGCACAGTCTTGCTCAGGTGGAGGGATGCTGCCCTGCCCACCCATGCTCAGTGGCTTAGGGACATCATGTCCAGTCTATACCTTGAGAAGTTCCATTATTCAACTCTCAATTCGGACATAAAGTTCTAAAAGGTGTGGAACCTTTCTTGAATATTTTCAGAATTCTCAGCCAAACTAAAGGTTCATCCCTTCTTCCTTTCCTCTGCACATAACTCCCTGACTTTCAGCATTCTCCAGTAAAATTCCATGAACTCAGACGTGTAAGCATACAACAGTTTATGTGATAGGAAAATATACCTTCTCCATACCAATGCAGCTCTGTGGTGATAAAGGTTTTGTTTAATCCTTTTGGCTAATGCAATGATGGCTTGGAGATGGGAATTGGGAGGGGTAGGTCAGGGCAGGGAGACAACCAACACATGATTGTACTACGGGTGCATCTCTTTCATAGATGTGAATTATACATTTGTTACATTTGTCATGTACTGCACAAACCTCCTTTGTAATATGCTTTCTTGATTTAAAAAAACAAAAATCAGTAAAATTATTGCCAAGAAAAAAAGAAAATGAATTGTTAGTGACATGTTGCACTTCATGGTTTTGTGTGCTTGAAGTGTGTTGTCAATTAGCTGAATATAGTTTGGTGCTCTGTAGATGCCAAGAAAAATTTCAACAAAATCTTTGAATGCTTTTGATGCAATTTTCTCCTGTCCCACTAAAAGTTCTTTGAATTGCCTGTCATTGATGAGCTATTTGCTTTGTAGGCCAACAAAGTGCCTTCCTTAATCTTGGCATCAGTTATTCTGACTTCAGTTATGAATTGAAATAAGAAATATAAGCAATTTCAAAAAATGATGTGTCATTTTCATGATCAGCAACCAAAATCCCAAAATATTCAGGAAGCTAAATCTTCGTTGTCCAGTGTTCTCAGTGTATAGATCTATGCAGTGTCCAAAATCATATGTCCTCCTCAAGCAAGAAACTCAGAACCACGTCAGATGCAAGATGCTTTCTTTTGTTCTGGAAATGCTAATGACCTTCCATGGCACCCTAATGGGGGGGGGGGGGGGAGGAGGAGGGTGTATATAAAAATGAATATTATGTATCATCATATCAGTAGTATAATGTTGCAGACATTGCTAGGAGTATTATGGGGCTCAAGCCCTCTATTCCTTAAGCCCCAGCCGTCATAAACAGATACATAGTAATTATCTTTACTGCCAAATGAAGCAGTGAATACTTCTTACAGCCTGAGAGCAGTGAGCTGTTTTCACAGGAAACATCGCACACAGCTAGGTGCCAGCTGGATGGTTGTGAGAACACATGGTGTTAGTTGATACGGTTTGAAATTCTTGCAGATCTGGTGTACAGATCAGTATTTGCATGGTAAATAGCTTCAATAACAATACTGATTAGATTCAGGTTTAGATTTATTTATCACATCTACATGGAAACATACAGTGAAATGTGTCGTTAACAACCTAAATAACCTAAGAATGAGCTGGGGGGAGGTTGCGGACATTCCAGTACCAACATAGCATCCATGAGGAAATCTGCAGATGCTGGAAATTCAAACAACACACACAAAATGCTGGTGGAACGCAGCAGGCCAGGCAGCATCTATAAGGAGAAGCACTGTCGACGTTTCGGGCCAAGACCCTTCGTCAGGACTAACTGAAAGGAAAGATAGTAAGAGATTTGAAAGTAATGGGGGGAGGGGGAAATGCAAAATGATAGGAGAAGACCAGAGAGGATGGGATGAAGCCAAGAGCTGGAAAGGTAATTGGCGAAAGTGATAGTTCTCCATCTCCCTCTGGTGCTCCACCCCCCCCCCCATTTCTTTCTCCCAAGGCCTCCTGTCCCATGATCCTTTCCCTTCTCCAGCTCTGTATCACTTTTGCCAATCACCTTTCCAGCTCTTGGCTTCATCCCACCCCCTCCGGTCTTCTATCATTTCGCATTTCCCCCTCCACCCACTGATGCACCATCAATAACTCACTCTGAGAAGTAAAGGCAAGATATCGGCATTTATTGACTGGAAGAAGGAACAAGCAGTGGTTGACCACCATACTACATCCTGGAGACTGAGAGGCCAGGCTCAGGCCTCAATCGCCCTTATACCGGGGTCTGTGGGAGGAGCCACAGGAGCAGTCAGCAGGGGGCGTGTCCAGACAGGTATATGTAGTTCACCACACCCACTACTTTCAAATCTCTTACTATCTTTCCTTTCAGTTAGTCCTGACGAAGAGTCTCGGCCCGAAACGTCGACAGTGCTTCTCCTTATAGATGTTGCCTGGCCTGCTGTGTTCCACCAGCATTTTGTTTGTGTTGTACCAACATAGCATGCCCACAATGCTTGGCATTGTTAGAAATGATGTTTCTTTCCAATTGCATTTAAAAAAAATTAATATTAATAATTTTTGAACAGGTTTTCTAAAATGCTTCATTTATATCAACCTTTCTGTTATACCTTTATTAATAGCAATCAGATTTAATATCACCAGCATATGTCAGCATACGGCAGCAGTACAATGAAATATATGATAAATGATGATTGAGAAAAAAACTGAGTTACATTAAGAATATAGACAATAGACAGTAGACAGTAGGTGCAGGAGTAGGCCATTCAGCCCTTCTAGCCAGCACCGCCATTCACTATGTGATCATGGCTGATCATACATAATCAGTACCCCGTTCCTGCCCTCTCCCCATATCCCTTGACCCTGCTATCTATAAGACCTCTATCTAACTCTCTTGAATGCATCCAGAGACTTGGCCTCCACTGCCTTCTGGGGCAGAGCATTCCACATATCTACCACTCTCTGGGTGAAAAAGTTTTTCCGCATCTCTGTTCTAAATGGCCTACCCCTTATTCTTCAACTGTGGCCTCTAGTTCTGGACTCACCCATCAGTGGGAACATGCTTCCTGCCTCCAGTGTGTCCAATCCCTTAATGATCTTATATGTTTCAATCAGATCCCCTCTCATCTTTCTAAATTCCAGTGTATGCAAGCTCAGTCGCTCCAATCTTTCAACATATGATAGTCCCGCCATTCCGGGAATTAACCTTGTGAACCTACGCTGCACTCCCTCAATAGCAAGAATGTCCTTCCTCAAATTTGGAGACCAAAACTGCATACAGTACTCCAGGTGGGGTCTCACCAGGGCCCTGTACAGCTGCAGAATGACCCCTTTACTCCTATACTCAATTCCTCTTGTTATAAAAGCCAGCATGCCATTAGCTTTCTTCACTGCCTGTTGTACTTGCATGCTTGCTTTCATTGACTGATGTACAAGAACACCTAGATCTCATTGTACTACCCATTTTCCTAACTTGACTCCATTTAGATAGTAAATGCCACCAAAGTGGATAACCTCACATTTATCCACATTAAACTGCATCTGCCATACATTTGCCCACTCACCCAACCTGTCCAAGTCAACCTGCATTCTCATAACATCCTCCTGACATTTCACACCGCCACCCAGCTTTGAGTCATCGGCAAATTTGCTAATGTTACTTTTAATCCCTTCATCTAAATCATTAATGTATATTGTAAACAGCTGCGGTCCCAGCACCGAACCTTGCGGTACCCCATTGGTCACAGCCTGCCATTCCGAAAGGGACCTGTTAATCACTACTCTTTGTTTCCTGTCAGCCAGCCAATTTTCAATCCATGTCAGCACTCTGCCCCCAATACCATGTGCCCTAATTTTGCCCACTAATCTCCTATGTGGGACTTTATCAAAAGCTTTCTGGAAGTCCAGGTACACTACATCCACTGGCTCTCCCTTGTCCATTTTCATAGTTACATCCTCAAAAAACTCCAGATTAGTCAAGCGTGATTTCCCCTTCATAAATCCATGCTCCCCTTCATAAATCCATGCTCGGACTGATCCTTCTACTGCTATCCAAATGTGTCGTAATTTCCTCTTTTATAATTGACTCCAGCATCTTTCCCACCACTGATGTCAGGCTAACCGACCTGTAATTCCCCGTTTTCTCTCTCCCTCCTTTCTTGAAAAGTGGGACAACATTAGCCACCCTCCAATCAGCAGGAACTGTTCCTGAATCTATAGAACATTGGAAAATGATTACCAATGCATCCACGATTTCTAGAGCCACCTCTTTAAGTACCCTGGGATGCAGACCATCAGGTCCCAGGGACTTAACAGCCTTCAGACTCAACAGTCTATCCAACACCGTTTCTTGCCTAATATAAATTTCCTTCATTTCATCCTTTACCCTAGTTCCTTTGGGCACTATTACATCCGGGAGATTGATTGTGTCTTCTCTAGTGAAGACAGATCCAAAGTACCTGCTCAACTCATCTGCCATTTCCTTGTTCCCCATAATAAATTCACCCGTTTCTGTCTTCAATGGCCCAATTTTGGTCTTAACTATTTTTTTTGCTATTCACATACCTAAAGAAGCTTTTACTATCCTCCTTTATATTCTTGGCTAGTTTACCTTCGTACCTCATTTTTTCTTGGTGTATTGCCTTTTTTGTTATCTTCTGTTGCTCTTTAAAAGCTTCCCAGTCCTCCGGTTTCCCGCTCATCTTTGCTATGTTATACATCTTCTCTTTTATTTTTATACTGCCCTTTACTTCCCTCATCAGCCACGGCTGCCCCTTACTCCCCTTAGGATCTTTCTTCCTCTTTGGAATGAATTGATCCTACACCTTCTGCATTATTCCCAGAAATACCTGCCATTTTTGTTCCACTGTCTTCCCTGCTAGGGTATTGTTCCATCGAACTTTGGCCAGCTCCTCCCTCATAGCTCCATAGTTCCCTTTGTTCAACTGTAATACTGACATATCCGATTTTCCCTTCTCCTTCTCAAATTGTAGGTCAAAGCATATCATATTATGGTTACCACCACCTAATGGTTCCTTTACCTCAAGGTCCCTGATCAAATCCAGTTCATTGCACAACACTAAATCTAGAATTGCCTTCTCCCTGGTAGGCTCCAGTACAAGCTGTTCTTAGAATCCATCTCGGAGGCACTCCACAAACTCCCCTTCTTGGGATCCAGTACCATTCTGATTCTCCCAGTCTACCTGCATGTTGAAATCCCCCATGACAACTGTATCATTACCTTTGCGACATGTCAATTTTAACTCTTCATTCAACGTACACCCTACATCCAGACTGCTGTTTGGGGGCCTGTAGACAACTTCCATTAGGGTCTTTCTACCCTTAGAATTTCTCAGTTCCGTCCATACTGACTCTACATCCCCTGATTCTATGTCCCACCTCGCAAGGGACTGAATATCATTCCTCACCAACAGAGCCACCCCACCCCCTCTGCCAGTCAGTCTGTCCTTTTGATAAGATGTATATCCTTGAATATTCATTTCCCAGATCCTGTCCGCTTGAAGCCATGTGTCAGTTATTCCCACACCATTGCAGTTGCCAATTTGCAACTGAGCTGCAAGCTCATCTACTTTATTCCTTATACTTTGTGCATTCATATATAATACTTTTAATTCGGTACTCCCCTCTCCTTTCATATCAATTCCTACTTTACTTGGCCATACTGTATGGTCTCTTCTTGAGCTTTCTACTCCATTGATTCTGTTGTCCTTTTTAACTTTTCTTATTTTCATTTTCCCTTTAACTCCATCCTTATATTTCCAGTTTATCCCCTCCCCTCCCCCACTACTTAGTTTAAACACATCCGTGATGCAGTGGCAAACCTGTCTGCCAGAATGCTGGTCCCCCGCCTATTAAGGTGCAACCCGTCCCTTTTGTACAATTCATCCCTACCCCAAAACAGATCCCAGTGGTCCAAGAATGTAAATCCTTGCATCCTGCACCATGTAAGTCTATTAGGTAGTTAAGTTAAAATAAGACCATAGACCATAAGACAAAGGAGCAGAAGTCGGCCATTTGGCCCATTGAGTCTGTTCCACCATTTCATCATGAGCTGATCCAATCTCCCCTTTAGTCCCATTCCCCTGCCTTCTCACCATAACCTTTGATGCCCTGAATACTCAGATACCTATCAATCTCTGCCTTAAATACACCCAATGACTTGGCCTCCACTGCCGCTTGTGGCAACAAATTCCATAGATTCATCATCCTCTGGCTAAAATTTTTTTTTCACATCTCTGTTCTGAATGGGCGCCCTGCAATCCTCAAGTCATGTCCTCTCGTACTAGACTCCCCCACCATGGGAAACAACCTTGCCACATCCACTCTGTCCATGCTTTTCAACATTCAAAATGTTTCTATGAAGTCCCCCCTCATTCTTCTAAACTCCAAGGAGTACAGTCCAAAAGCAGTCAAACATTCCTCATATGCTAACTCTCTCATTCCCGGAATCATTCTAGTAAATCTTATCTGCACCCTCTATAATGTCAGCACATCCTTTCTTAAATAAGGAGCCCAAAACTACACACAGTATTCCAAGTGAGATCTTACCAGTGCCTTATAGAGCCTCAACATCACATCCCTGCTCCTATACTCTATTCCTCTAGAAATGAATGCCAACATTGCATTCGCCTTCTTCACCACCAACTCAACCTGACAGTGCAAATAAGCTGTGCAAAATAACAGAAATAAAAGCAGTGAGGTAGTGTTCCGGAATCATTGAATGTGTGCCTTCAGGCTTCTGTACCTCCTTCCTGATGGTAATAGTGTGAAGAGGGCATGTCCTAGGTCGGGGGTCGGCAACCCGCGGCTCCGGAGCCGCATGTGACTCTGGAGCCGCATGTGGCTCTTTTACGTCTGTGCTGCGGCTCCCTGTTGCTTTGGGAAATAATTGGTTGTGGCGACCCTTTTCCTGGCACATCCGAACCGACTCACAATTAGATAGCCTACGGGGGTTTGCGAGCACAGAGCTTTGGAGCCTCTGCGCCATGGGGGGCAGGTTGAGGGAGGCTTAAAAGAGGCTGAAGATTTCGAATAAAGTTTTTTCCTTCGACTGCAGTTACCGACTCCGTGTCGTAATTTTAGCGCTGCGTGTAGCACACCGCTACATGGTCAGTATTTAATTAAAATGTATTTTATGTTAGTTTGTTAGTTTTTGAAATGTAAATCTAAATTTGAAGATTATGGTGATCTTGTACAATCTAAATAAGACTTTGTGGCGACCCATTTCCTGACACATCCGAACCGGCTCACAATTAGCCAGCGTTCAGGCTAAGGGAGATAGCCTACGGGGGTTTGTGAGTACGTGTCTTTTGCAGCATCCGCGCCCATGGGGGGCGGGTTGAGGGAGGCTTAAAAGCAAGGCTGTTTAGTTCGAATAAAGCTATCTTTGACTGCAGTTTACTGACTGCGTGTAGCAACCGCTACAACGTGTTTTTATCGCTGGCTGTCCAGAGGGGAGGTGCTGAAACGCTTTGTCGCGTGTCTGGAAGAAGTGAAAACTTTCCTGGGCAGCAAAGGGCTCACCTTTCCTGAGCTGGAACAGCCAGAGTGGCTGGAAAAGCTACACTTCATGGTAGACATGACAGCGCACCTGAACACGCTGAACACAGCTCTTCAACGGGGTAAGGACGTACAGCCCTGCACATGTTGGAGGATGTTTTGGCATTCGAGCGCAAGTTGACGTTGCTTGCCAGAGATTTACAGAAAGGCACATTGTCTCACTTCCCCAATTTGAGAGAGTTCAAAAAAGGTCACGACATGATAAATTCGGAGTATTTACATTGGGCAATCATCGCAATGCAAACATCGTTTGGGAAACGCTTCTGTGAGTTCAGAGAGGAAAAAAACACATTATCCTTCCTGGTCACTCCCCTAAGCATCGATCCATCCCTACTGAATACGACTGCATTGTCAGGTGTGAGTCAACCTGAACAAGGATGATAAATATTTTAATTGCCTATTATTTTACGTATATTCATATGCTTTCATTGTTCAGTGAAATAGTCCTTTTATTTTTCAGGTTGACAGCTGGCTGACGTTATTTTTGGTTTGCTGCTGGCGGCAAATTTAAGTTTGGCGTTTTTCATAAATACAAGAAGGACTCAAATAGACGTTGAGTATTTTACTTAAAAGTAACCTTCAACCCAACGTCTTTTTTTCGGAGGTCAACATGTTTTTGTTGCATGCAGAAATGTAATTTCGTTTTCTCTGCAGGAGTTCATCAATTTCATAAATGCAACACATTATAGTTTGTTTATACATAGCATAAAGGCAAAACAAAACGTTGTATGCAGTGTTATTTCATTTTAAATGTCAAACGGGTTTTGCGGCTCCCAGTGTTTTCTTTTCTGTGGGAAACGGGTCCAAGTGGCTCTTTCAGTGGTAAAGGTTGCTGACCCCTGTCCTAGGTGATTGGGAACCTTAATTTTGGATACCTCATTCCTAAGGCACCGCTCCATGAAGATGTCTTGGATACTATGGAGGCTGGTATCCATGATAAACCCCCTGACTAATTGTACAATTTACTGCAACTTATTTTGATCTTGTGCAGTAGCCCCCCCCCACCCTGCCACCCCCATACCAGATGGTGATGCAGCCAGTCAGAATGCAAGGTACACTTGAAGAAGTTTTCGAGTGTTTTAGTTGACAAACCAAATCTCTTCAAACTCCAAATGAAATATAGCTGCTGCCTTGCCTTCTTTATTGCTGCATCAATATGTTGTGTCCAGGCTAGGTCCTCAGAGACATTGACACCCAGGAGCTTGAAACTGCTCAGTCTCATCACTTCTGATCCCTATATGAGGATTGGTTTGTGTTCCTTATCTTCCCTGAAGTTCAGAATTAGCTCCTTGGTCTTGCCAACGTTGAGTGCAACTCACTGGTATATCTTGCTCTTGTACGCCCTTTCGTTACCATCTGAAATTCTGCCAACAATGTTTTTATCATCAACAATTTATAGATGGTATTTGAGCTTTGCCTAGCCACACAGTCGTGGGTATAGAAAGAGTAGAGCAGTTGGCCAAGCACATATCTCTGTGGAATGCCAATGTTAATTGTCAGCAAGGTGGAGATGTTATTTCCAATTCATACAGATTGTGGTATTTTGGTTAGGAAGTCAGAGATCCAGTTGCAGAGGGATGCACAGAGGCCCAGGTTCTGTAGCTTTTTGACCAGCGATGTAATGAATGTTCATTCGTTAGTTATGTGCTTTGTTGTATGACATGGGCGTTGATGGTCTATGACCATGATTGTTCTTGGCAAGTTTTTCTACAGAAGTAGTTTGCCATTGCTTTCTTCTGGACAGTGTCTTTACAAGACATATGACGCCAGCCATTATCAATACCCTTCAGAGATTGTCTGCCTGGTGTCAGTGGTCACACAACCAGGACTTGTGATGTGCACTGGCTGTTCAGACGACCATCCACCACTGGCTCCCATGGCTTCACATGACCCTGATTGGGGGGTTGGAGGGGGCAAAGCAGGTGATACTCCTTGCCCAAAGGTGACTGCAGGCTAGCGGAAGGAAGGTGCCTTACACCTCCTTTGGTAGAGACCTATCTCCAGCCCACCACCTGAATGAATGTAAATAACAAAAACATGTAAATAAGCCACAGGACTCATCCTTTTTCCTTTAAAAAGTCCATAATTATTGTTGTATTCATTGATCAATGATCTTTATGGTACACAAGAGAAATTTTTAGAAGACTATCATCAACTTAGGCACACATTCTCAAAAAGGTTTGCCACCCCTGTCCTAGGAGGTGTTGAGGAACAGAGTAACCTTGGTGTACAAATCCATAGATGCTTAAAGATGGCAGGACAGGTAGCAAAAGTGTTTATCAAGTTAAGAATAGCATAGACATGGTGGTTAATAAAAACTTTACCTCCTGATTACTAAAACCAGGAGATATAAGAGGGTTAGAAAAGATTTGCAGTTATTTTTTCAACCAGAAAATGGTTGCATTCAGGAATCTCCTGCCTGAAAAATTACAGATGCATTAAGTGCCACTATATTTAAAATGTGTCTGGATGAACACTTGATTTGCTAAGGTATAGAAGTTCATAGACCCAGTACCAATTAAAATAGTATAGGTAGCTACGTAATTGTCAGATTCAGATTTATTTATCACATTTATCAAAGTCCTTAGCATTGTCAGTGATCCCTCCCATCCATCCAACAATCTCTCTGACCCCTTAATTGAGGCAAAAAATGTTGGGATGGGAGAAAGTTTCCTCCTCCAGGCCATAAGACTACTGAACTCCCTGCCACCACCCAGATCTGATCACATGTGAAGCACCAGTAGCGTTCTACTGTTTATGTTTAACTTGTATCATAATTGTGATAAGTTTCTTAGGTTATTTGTGGTAATATTACTTTATGTGTTGGGTGCGAGTTATATGTACTCTGTTGTGCACCTTGGTCAGGCAGAATGATGTTTAATTTGGTGGAAAACATGTGTATGAAAGAATGACAATAAACTGAATTTGAACTTGAACTTGATGTATATGGAAACATACAGTGAAATATCCTCCCCCTTCTCCAGCTGTGTATCCCTTTTGCTAATCAACTTTCCAGCTCTTAGTTTCACCCCTCACCCCCTGTCTTCTCCTATCATTTTGGATCTCCCCTCCCCCTCCTACTTTCAAATCCCTTACTATCTCTTCTTTCAGTCAGTCCTGACGAAGGGTTTCGGCCCGAAACGTTGACTGTACTTCTTCCTATAGATGCTGCCTGGCCTGCTGCATTCCACCAGCAGTTTGAGTGTGTTGAGTGTGTGGTGAACTATGTGCCTGTCTGGATACGCCCCCTGCTGACTGCTCCTGTGGCTCCTCCCACAGACCCCTGTATAAAGGCGATCTTAGCCTGGGCCAGGCCTCTCAGTCTCCAGGATGTTGTATGGTGGTCACTCACTGCTGGTTCCTTCTTCCAGTCAATAAAAGCCGATATCTTGCCTTTACGTCTCAGAGTGAGCTATTGATGGTGCATCAGAGTGAAATACAACTTTTGTGTTAACAACCAACGCACCTGAGGATGTGCTGCGGCAAACCCATGAGGCCATTAGGCTTCTGAGCTCTCAGCTGTATCATATTTGAAGTGTCACTGTTTAATCTGTTCCATACTGTAACAATTTAATATTAATTTAAAATTACTATTTATTATGAATGCACTTTAGTTTGTTATTTATGTGTGATTCATATGTAGACATTATGTTTAGATAAGTTATTGTGTGTTATTTGTGTTATGTGCTTTACACCCTGGTTCAAAGAACCGTCTATTTCTATATACATTATATGGTTAAATATGTTATATATATTTATGTAGTTAAATGACAATAAACTTCACTTGACAGTTGACACTTCACCACACATGCCAGCGCCAACATAGCATGCCCACAATACTTGAAAAAACAACACAGAACACAACAAGCAACAAAACAACAATAACAAAACAGGCCCCATTTGGTAGAAATTTGCAAGAGTTTTGGTGACATATAAAGTCTCCTCAAACTCCTCATGAAATATAGCCACTGTCATGCCTTCTTTGTAACTGCATCGATGTGTTGGGCCCCAGGATAGATCCTCAGAGATAGAGTGAAGAACAGGCCCTTCCAGTCCAACGAGCCGCATGCTCAGCATACCACCTATTTAATCCTAGCCTAATCACAGGACAATTTACAAGGACCAATTAACCTACTAACCGGTATGTCTTTGGACTGTGAGAGGAAACCGGAGGACACGGGGGAAACCCATGCGGTCACAGCAAAAAGGTATAAATTCCTTACAGGTGGCGCTGGAATTAAGCTCAGAATTCCAGAATGCCCCAAGCTGTAAGAGCATTACACTAACCACTATGTTACCAGGAACTTGAAACTGCTCACTCTTTCCACTACTCATCCTATTATGAGGACTGATGTATATTCCCATGACTTCTCCTTCCTGAATTTCTCAACCAGTTGATCTCTCTTTTATATGCCTCCTGGTCATCATCTAAAAATCTGCTAACAATAGTTGTGTCATCAGCAAATTTATACACTACTGTGCAAAGGTCTGAGGCACATGTAAAAAGTTTGTGTAAAGTGAAGACCTGTCTGTTATTTCATCGTCCGTCGGATCCATGCGTGCAATCGCTGTTTCTTTGACTTTATCACGTCCTGCAAGGATCGTAAGATCTTCCATCTGCAGGGCCCAGAGCATGGTCTTCATATCGCATCCCCAGCCCTGGTAGTCGATCTCGGCTGCCCCGGCGACCCAGGGCATATTGAAAACCCGGACTCCAGCGCCATCACCGCGTGTTCCAATGGCCATGGATTGGCCTTGGCCACTGATCTCAGCTGCCCCAGCGACCCAGGGCATATTGAAAACCCGGACTCCAGCACCATCACCACGTGTTCCAATGGCCATGGATTGGTCTCAGCCGTCGATCTTGGCTGCCCCAGCGACCCAGGGCATATTGAAAACCCGGACTCCAGCACCATCACCGCGTGTTCCAATGGCCATGGATTGGTCTCAGCCGTCGATCTTGGCTGCCCCAGCGACCCAGGGCATATTGAAAACCCGGACTCCAGCGCCATCACCGCGTGTTCCAATGGCCATGGATTGTCTCGGCCATCGATCTCGGCTGCCCCAGCGACCCAGGGCATATTGAAAACCCGGACTCCAGCACCATCACCACGTGTTCCAATGGCCATGGATTGGTCTCAGCCGTCGATCTTGGCTGCCCCAGCGACCCAGGGCATATTGAAAACCCGGACTCCAGCACCATCACCACGTGTTCCAATGGCCATGGATTGGTCTCAGCCGTCGATCTTGGCTGCCCCAGCGACCCAGGGCATATTGAAAACCCGGACTCCAGCACCATCACTGCGGGTTCCAACGACCATGGACAGCTTCAAAGCGATTGCGCAGCCTCAAACTGCGACTCCAGCCTTGAACAACGGGCCGGGTCTTCACATGCTGCGATTGTGTCTCCCGTCTCCCCTTCCCCCATCACCACTCTGCAATCCCCTCTCCCTCAGATCCAATCGTCAGCTCCTGGGCCCTCAGAGGCTCCATCTTCCTCTCACCCCAACCCTTCCCTCTCCACTGACACTACCAGCCTCCCTCCCCCCTCTGATCCCATCTCTCATCTGTGCCGGGTCTTTACCATTCCCTCCGACCTTCAACTCTCTGAGGCAGAGCTCTGTCCTCAGTAAGGGCCTCAGCTTTGTCCCCCTTCGCCCACACCTCAGTGAGTTCCGCATACGCCATGACGCTGAACTCTTCTTCTGCCGGCTCCGTCTCCAAGCTTACTTCTCGACAAGGACTCTCCTACACCCACCGATGACCCCTTCTCCCGTCTTCAACCCTCCTCCTCTTCATGGACACCCCGCTCTGATCTTCTGCCTGCTCTGGATCTCTTTATTGCTAATTGCCAATGGGACATCAACTGTCTTGACTTCACCACACCCTGTTCCAATTCCAATGTCATTCCTTCCGAACGCTCTGCTCTCCGCTCCCTCCGCACCAATCCCAACCTCACTATAAAACCTGCTGATAAGGAGGGAGCTGTTGTTGTCTGGCGTACTGACCTCTACCTGCCGAGGCACAGCGACAACTCTTTGATACCTCCTCTTATTTACCCCTTGATCATGACCCCACTAAGGAGCACCAGGCCATTGTCTCCTATACCATCACCAACCTTATCAGTTCTGGGGATCTCCCATCCACTGCCACTAACCTCATAGTTCCCACACCCCACACTTCCCGTTCTACCTCCTACCCAAGATCCACAACCTGCCTGTCCAGGTAGACCCATTGTCTCAGCTTGCTCCTGCCCCACTGAACTCATTTCTGCATACCTTGACACTGTCTAATCCCCCCTTGTTCAATCTCTTCCCACCTATGTTTGTGACACTTCTCATGCTTTGAATTTTTTCAATGATTTTAAGTTCCCTGGCCCCCACCGTCTTATTTTCACCATGGACGTCCAGTCCCTATATACCTTCATCCCCCACCAAGATGGTCTCGAAGCTCTTCGCTTTTTTTTTGGATTCCAGACCTAACCAATTCCCCTCTACCTCCACTCTCCTCCGTCTGGCGGAATTAGTTCTTACTGTCAATAATTTCTCCTTTGGCTCCTCCCACTTCCTCCAAACCAAGGGTGTAGCCATGGGCACCCGTATGGGTCCCAGTTATGCCTGCCTTTTTGTTGGCTTTGTGGTACCGTCCATGTTCCAAGGCTATACCGGTATCCATCCCCATCTTTTCCTTTGCTACGTCGACGACTGCACTGGCGCTGCCTCTTGCACACATGCTGAGCTCGTCGACTTCAGTAACTTTGCCTCCAACTTTCACCCTTCCCTGAAATTTACCTGGTCCGTTTCCGACACCTCCCTCCCCTTTCTTGATCTTTCTGTCTCTATCTCTGGAGACAACCTATCTACTGATATTTACCATGAGCCTACAGACTTTCACAGCTACCTGGACTATTCCTCTTCCCACCCTGTCTCTTGCAAAAAGGCTATCCCTTTCTCACAATTCCTCCATCTCCGCCGCATCTGCTCTCAGGATGAGGCTTTTCATTCCAGGACGAAGGAGATGTCTTCCTTTTTTAAACAAAGGGGCTTCCCTTCGTCCACCATCAACTCTGTTCTCAAATGCATCTTTCCCATTTCCCGCACATCTGCCCTCACTCCATTCACCTGCCACCTCACTTGGGATAGGGTTCCCCTTGTCCTTGCCTACTACCCCACCAGCCTCCAAGTCCAACGTATAATTCTCCATAACTTCCGTCACCTCCAATGGGATCCCACTACCAAGCACATTATTCCCTCCTCCCCCCCCTTCCTGCTTTTCGCAGGGATTGCTCCCTACACGACTCCCTTGTCCACTTGTTCCCCCCCATCCCTTCCCACCGATCTCCCTCCTGGCACTTATCCTTGTAAACGGAACAAGTGCTACACCTGCCCTTACACTTCCTCCCTCACCACCATTCAGGGCCCCAGACAGTCCTTCCAGGTGAGGCGACACTTCACCTGTGAGTTGGCTGGTGTGGTATACTGCGTCCGGTGCTCCCGGTGTGGCCTTTTATATATTGGTGAGACCCGACGCGGACTGGGAGACCGTTTCGCTGAACACCTACGCTCGGTCCGCCAGAGAAAGCAGGATCTCCCAGTGGCCACACATTTTAGTTCCACGTCCCATTCCCATTCCGATATGTCTATCCATGGCCTCCTCTATTGTCAAAATGAATCCAAACTCAGGTTGGAGGAACAACACCTTATATACCGGTTGGGTAGCCTCCAACCTGATGGCATGAACATTGACTTCTCTAACTTCCGTTAATGCCCCTCCTCTCCTTCTTACCTCATCCCTGACATATTTAGTTGTTTGCCTGTTCTCCATCTCTCTCTGGAGCTCCTCCCTCCTTTCTTTCTCCCGAGGCTTCCCGTCCCATGATCCTTTCCCTTCTCCAGCTCTGTATCACTTTCGCCAATCACCTTTCCAGCTCTTAGCTTCATCTCACCCCCTCCGGTCTTCTCCTATCATTTCGCATTCCCCCCTACCCCCACTAATTTCAAATCTCTTACTATCCTTCCTTTCAGTTAGTCCTGATGAAGGGTCTTGGCCTGAAACGTCAACAGCGCTTCTCCCTATAGATCCTGCCTGGCCTGCTGTGTTCCACCAGCATTTTGTGTGTGTTGTTGTTTGAATTTCCAGCATCTGCAGATTTCCTCGTGTTTGCTCTGTAAAGTGAAGATGCCTTCAAAAATAATGAAATGAAAAATTTCTGAATCATCAGACTCAAGTATAATATCACTGCATATATTGTGAAATTTGTTGCCTTAGCGGCAGTACAGTGCAATACATAGTTACAGAAGAAAACAGTGAATATCAGTATATATGTATAAAAATAGTTAAACTAGAGCAAAAATAAAAATAAAAAAAGTAGTGAGGTAGTGTTCATGGGTTCAATGTCCATTCAGCAGTCTGATAGCAAAGGGGAAGAAGCTGTTCCTGAATCATCGTGCGTGTATCTTTAGGGCTCTATACTTCCTTTCTGATGGTAGCAACGAGAACAAGGCAATGAGAACCTGAGTGACAGGGGTCCTCGAAGATTTTTGCTGTCTTTCTAGGCATTGTTCCTTGAAGATGTCCTGGGTACTACAGAGGCTAGTGTCCATGATGGAGCTGACTACATTACAAACACTCTGGAGCTTATTTTGATCCTGGGCATTAGGGTCCATCCCCCCCCCCCCATAGTGATGCAGCCAATTAGAAAGCTCTCCACAGTACATCTACAGAAATTTGTGAGTGTCTTTGGTGACATAACAAATCCTCACAAACTCCAAATGAAAAATAGTCACTGGCATGCCTTTTTCATAGCAGCTTGATATATTGGGTCCAGGTTAGATACTCAGAGATATTGACACCCTGGTATTTGAAATTGCTCACTCTGTCCGCTTCTGATCCTTTTATGAGGACTGGTGTGTGTTCCCTCATCTTACCCTTTCTAAAGTCCACAATTAGATCTTTGGTCTTACTGACGTTGAGTGCAACGTTGTTGCTGCAACTAGCTGATATACCTTGCTCCTGTACACCCTCTCATCACCATCTGAAATCTGCCAACAGTAGTTGTATTGTCAGAAAATTTATAGATGGCCTTTGATCTGTGTATATCCACAAACAAATGGGTGTAGGGAGGATAAGCACACATCCCTGAGGTGTGCCAGTGTTGATTGTCAACGAAGTGGAGATGTTATTTCCAACCTGCTCTGATTGTGGTCCTCCAGTTAGGAAGTTGTGGATCCAGTTGCAGAAGGAGGTACAGAGGCCAAGGTTCTACAGTTTAGATTGTAGGAATGATGGTGTTAAATGCTGAGTTGTAGTCAATGAACAGCATCCTGACATAGGTATCTGATTTGTCCAAAAATTGACAAAAAATTTACTACTAAGAGCAGTAAAGATTTAAAAACTAAATAAAATCAATATTTGGTGTGACCACCCTCTTCCTTTAAAACTGCATCAATTCCTTTAGGACACTGTCGTGCAGCTTTATAAGAAATTTGGCTGATGGGTTTTTCCAAGCATCTTGGAGAACTTATCACAGTTCTTCTGCAGACTCTGGATATCTCAGTTGCTTCTAACTCTCCAGATAATCTCAGACAGTCTTCATGATGTTGAGATCAGGGCTCTGTGGAGGCTATGCCATCTGTTGCAGAACTTCTTGTTCTGCTTTTTGCTGAATGTAGTTCTATATGACCTTGGCCATGTGTTTGGGGTCATGGCCCTGCTGCAGAATGAAGTTGAAATGGATCAGACACCTTCCTGAAGTTACTGCACGATGGATGAGAATTTGCTTGTTCAAAAGTTCAAAGTAAATTTATTATCAATGTACATATATGTCACCATATATAACCCTGTTCAGTTTCTTCTGGGCATACTCAATAAATCCATAATAGAATTAATGAAAGCCTGCACAAATCTGGGTATTCAACCAGTATGCAAAAGACAGCAAAGTGGGAAAATACAAAAAGAAAGAAATAATAACAATAAATAAATAAACAATAAATATCGTAAACAAAACATGAGATGAAGAGTCCTTGAAAGTGAGTCCATAGGTTGTGGGAACATTTCAATGATGGGGCAAGCGAAGTTTTCTCCTTTGGTTCAAGAGCCTGATGGTTGAGGAGTAATTACCTTTCCTGAGCCCCTGAACCCGGTGTTGTGCGTCCTGAGGCTCCTGTATCTTTTTCCTGGTGGTACCAGCAAGAAGAGAGCATGACCTGGGTGGTTGGGGTCCTTGATGATGGATGCTACTTTCCTGAAAAAATGATCCATTTGTGATCCAAACATATTCAGTGGTTTGGAGGGCTTTATCCATGGTGGACTAGGCCATATATAGCTACCTTTTGTAGGATTTTTCATTCAAGAGCATTCGGGCTGTGATGTAGTCAGTCAATATACTCTCCACCACACATCTATAGCCGAATCTTCACAAACTCCTAAGGAAGTATAAGTGCTATTGTGCTTTCTTTGTCATTGCTGGGCCTAGAACAGGTCCTCAGAGATTATAACATTGAGGAATTTAAAGTTGCTGACCCTCTTTACCTCTGATCCCTTGATGAGGACTGGCTCATGGACCTCTGGTTTCCTCCTGAAGTCAATAATCAGCTCCTTTGTCTTGCCAACATTACTCAACCAGATTTTCTATGCCCCTCCTGAATTGTCACTGCATTTGACTCGGCCAACAGCAGTGGTGTCATCAGCAAATTTGAAAATTACATTGGATCAGTGCTTAGCCTTACAGTCATAAGTGAAAAGCGAGTATGCAGGGGTGCTAAGAACACAGCCTTGTGGTGCACCTGAGCTGATGAAGATTGTGGGGATGTTGTTGCCAATCTGAACTGACCAGGGTCTGCAAGTGAGGAAATCGAAGATCCAATTCCACAAGGAGGTATTGAGGCCAAGGTCTTGATGCTTATTGATTAGTTTTGAGGCAATGATGGTGTTGAACGCCAAGCTGAAGTCAATAAAGAACATCCTAACTTATATATCTTTGCTGTCCAGATGTTCCAGGGATGAGTGAAGAACCTATCAGATGACATCTGCTGTGGACCTGTTGTGCCAGTAAGCAAACTGGAGTGATTCCAAGTCGCTTGATGTTTCATCACCAGCCTCTCAAAACACTTCATCACAATGGATGTGAGTGCCACTGGATGATAGTTACCACACTCTTCTTTATGCTATTGATCATTAGCACCTGATAGTTACGTTTGTTTAATTTTAGAAAAATCTTGGGTGCCTAAGACTTTTGCACAGTGTTGTAAATGGTGTTTGAGTTATTGATGTAGAAAGAGTAGAACAATGGGCCAAGCATGCATCCTTGAGGTATGCCAGTTTTGTTGGTCAGTGACAAGAAGATGTTATTTATGATCTGCACTGACTATGATTTCTTGAAGAGGACATCAAGGATCCGGATGCAGAGGGAGGTAAAAAGGCCCAGGCCTGTTGATTATTACTGAGGGTATGATGGTATTGAATAGTGAGCTGTAATCAATAAATAGCAGCCTGACATAGGTATTGTTATTGTGCTGATGATCCAAGGCCAAGTGGAGAAACAATAAAATTACATCTGTTATTGAGTTTTTATAGTGATAGGCAAATTGCAGCAGGTCCAGGTCCTGGCTTAGGCAGGTATTGATCAACTTTATCATAGCAGATGTGAGTGCAAGAGTGCAATAGTCATTAAGGTAACTCATGCTGCTCATCTTGGGCACTGGTATCATTGTTGCTCTTTTGAAGCAGGTTGGAAACTCCTACTGCAGCACTGAAACATTGGAGATGTCCTTGAATACGCCTGCTACTTGGTTGGCACAGGTTTTCAGTGCCATACCAGATACATCAGCAGGGTCTGATGCCTTGCACGGGTTCACTCTCTAGAAAGATATTCTGACATTGCTCTTTGAGACACATATCACAGGGCCACCAGATGCTGTAGTGACTTGCACAGGTAATTTTATTCTCCCTTTCAAAGTGTGCATAAAAGGCATTAGCTCATCTGGGAGTGAAGCATCACAGCTATTCATGATATTAAGTTTCACCTTGTAGGAAGTAATGGTCAGCAAACTCTGCCAAAGCATCTGACATAGTTAAAGACCCCACCCACACTGGGCATTCTCTCTTCTCTCCCCTCCCACTGGGCAGAAGATACAAAAGCCTGAAGCAGCTGTAACAGCTTCTATCCTGCTATTATATGACAACTGAGCAATCCCCCAATAAGATAAGATGGTCTCTTGAGCTTATTATGACCTTTCACCTTATTGTTTAAATTCAGGACACTTACTCTGTAACTGTAGTGCTTCATTCTGCATTCTGTTATTGTTTTACCTTGTTCTAGTTTAGAGCACTGTTATAAAGACTTGATTTGTACTGATGGTATGCAAGCTAAGTTTTCCATTGTATTTTGGTTCATGTGACAATTATAAACAAATTTTACTGATATAACATCTTTGGTGAGTCCACACATGGAATATTATGCTCAGTTCTGGTTACCTCATTATAGGAAGCATGTGGAAGCTTTAGAGAGGGTGCAGAGATTTACCAGGATGCTGCCTAGATGAGGGGCAGCCTGGGTGAGTTAGGACTTTTCTCTTTGGAGAGAAGGAGGATGGGAAGTGACTTGATAGAAGTGTACAAGATGATAATAGGCACAGATAGAATGGATAGCCAGAGACTTTTTCCCAGGGTGGAAAGGGATAATATGAGGGGACATAATTTTAAGGTGATTTGAGGAAAGTATTGGGGGGAAGTCAGAGGTAAGATTTTACACAAAGATTGGTGGGCGTACAAAAATTGCTGCCAGAGGTGGTAGAGGCAGGTACATTGGGGACATTTAAGAGACTCATAGATAGGTACATGGATGATAGTAAAATCGAGATTTATGTTGGAGGGAAGGGTTAGATTGATTGGAGAGAAGGTTAAAAGGTTTGTACAACAACGTGGGTGAAGGGCCTGTACTCTGCTGTCCTTTTCTAGGTTTTATGTCCTTACATGTACGATGATATGGAGAATGAGCAGAGACTCAGACATGGACATGGGGTGTAATACATGTCATAACTGAGAGATGAAAACATGCATCTCCAGAAAGCTTTTAGCATAGTAACTCATTTTCGATGTATATTCAACCATGTTCTCTTCAACACTGAGAAAGACATACAAGCGAAATCTGATCCATCGTTAAGGACTCCAATCACCCAGAGTATGCCCTCTTCTCATTGTTACCATCAGGGAGGGGGTACAGGAGCTGGAGGCACACACTCAATGTTTCAGGATCAGCTTCTTTCCCTCGGATTTCTGAAAGGACATTGAACCCATGAACACTATTTAACTACATTTTTTTTCTCTTTCTGCATTACTTATTTAATTTAACTTTTCAATATATATACTTACTGTAATTTATTTTTATTATGTATTGCTGCCAAAAAATAACACGTTTCACAACATATGCCAGTGATAACAAATTTGATTCTGATTGCTCTGCTCGCTCTTAATGACCTGATATCTTTTTTGATGAGTGGCAGAAAACACAAGGAATTTTCTCCCCCTCCCACTTTTCTTTTTATCCCCTCCCTGTTCTGGCTGCCCTCTTATCCCTTTTCTTCTCCTCACCTGCCTATCGCCTCCCTCTGGAGCTCCTGCACATTCCTTTTTCCCATGGTCCACTCCCCTCTCCTATCACATTCCTTTCCCCCACAGTCCACTCCCCTCTCCTATCACATTCCTTCTTCTTCAGCCCATCACAATAGGTGAGAGTGGACGCAACTTCAATGGATCTTCATGTGAGCACTTGGACAATATGGGATGCGTTTAACACCATCATTCCTACAATCCTGATTGAACCTGGGGCACCGAACCTTCCTCTGCCATTGGATCCTCGACTTCCTAACCAGAACACCACAATTTGTGTGGATCAGTAATAACATCTTCTCTTTGCTGATGAGCAACACTGGCCCAACTCAGCGGTGTGTGCTTAGCCCACTGCTCTATTCTCTCTATACCTATGATTGTGTGACTAGGTATAGCTCAAATGCCATCTACAAATTTGTTGATGACGCAACCTTTGTTGGCAGACTTTCTAATGAAGACATAAGGGCATATTGGAATGAGATATATCAGACATTTGAGTGGTGTCGCAGCAACAACCTTACACTCAATGTCAATAAGACCAAAGAGCTAATTGTGGAGTTCAGAAAGAATAAAATGAGGGAATAGGAACCAGTCCTCATAAAGGTATCAGAAATGGAGAAAGTGAGCAATTTCAAGTTCCTGGGTGTTAATATCTCTGGGGATCTCACCTAGTTCCAACATATTGATGCAGCTATAAAGAAGGCAAACCGGCAACTATACTCCATTAGGAGTTTGAGGAGATTTGGTTTGTCACCTAAAACACTCAGATGTAATGTGGAGAGCATTCAGACAGGCTGCATCATTGTCCAGTACAGGGTGGGGGCAACTGCAAAAGATCAAAAGAACCTACAGAAAGTTGTAAAATTAGTCAGCTCCATCATGGGTACTAGCCTCTGTAGTATCCAGGACATCTTCAAGGAGCGGTGGCTCAGAAAAGTGGCATCCATTATTAAGGGCCCCCAGCACCCAGGGCATGCACTCTTCACATTGTTACCCTCAGGAAGGAGGTACAGAAGCCTGAGGGCACACACTCAGCGACTCAGGGACAACTTCTTCCCCTCTGCCATCTGATTTCTGAATGGACATTGAACCCATGACACTACCTCATGTTTTAAATTTCTGTTTTGTACTATTTGTATGTTAATTATTTAATACACATACTTATTGTAAATCATTTATTTATTTTTCTATATTTATCATGTAGTACATTGTACTGCTGCCACTAAGTTAACAAACTTCACAACACAAGCCGGTGCCATGAAACCTAATTCTGATTCTGACCTGTCGCCTCCCAGCATTCTACTTCATTTCCTCCTCCCCCACCTACCCACCTTCCCCCTCACCTGGCTTCACCTGCCAGCTGGTACTCCTTCACCTCCCCATACCTTATTCTGGCTTCTGCCCCCTTCCTTTCCAGTCCTAAAGAAGGTTCTTGGCCCAAAACATTGACTGTTTATTCATCTCCGTAGATGCTGCCTGGCCTGATGAGTTCCTCCAGCATTTTGAGTGTGTCACTCTGGATTTCAAGCTTCCTCAGAATCTCATGTTTATTTTATAAAGGGAGAAATACTGAAAGGAAAATTGAGGCTACCAAGAGGAAAGCATTAAATTTGCAGTGTTATTGAACCAGGAATCAATGGAAGTCATCCAGATTCATGAAGGGACAGGAGTGGGTGAAAGTTTGGATGAGTTTAATTTTTTAATTTGGAGATACAGGGTGTAAGATGACCTTCCAGCCCTTCAAGCACATCACCCAGCAATACTGATTTAACCCGAGCCCAATCACAGGGTAATTTACTCTAAACAATTAGCCTACTAACTGGTATGTCTTTGGACTGTGGGAGGAAATCCATGCATTCCACGGGGAGGATCTACAGTCTCCTTGCAGATTACCAAACAACCACTGGCAGATCTATCAAGGATGACCAGCAAAATCCATCAGAAAAAAATAGCGAAGAAATAATATCTTACTGATCAGACCAGTTGTACCATTCATGTGCTCTACTGTTGTATGTTTATCCATAATATATCATTATTCAAATTCTCCATTGATAATTATGCAAAATTACCACAGGTTCCAAACATTGACCCTATAGATTCCGCAGATGTTTAACTCCAGAGTAACATCAGTGATGCACCATCAATAACTCACACTGAGACGTAGGCGAGATATCGGCTTTTATTGACTGGAAGAAGGAACCAGGAGTGAGTGTCTATCATACAAGGTCCTGGAGACTGAGGCCGATCTTCAGGCCGCAGGTCTCCTTTATACAGGGGCCTGTGGGAGGAGCCACAGGAGCAGTCAGCAGGGGCGTGTCCCGACAGGCACATAGTTCACCACAATCAGCAGGTTAGCCATGGAGAAGAATAAAGTTTAGGCCAAGACCCCTTCATATGCCGCGTTTCACAAATTGAAGTTGTCAATAGACTGCTCTGGAGATATGCCGCTTCACCGCAAAAATTATGTTCTGCTGCCACTGTTGTTGTACCCAATAGATCATGAGGCCATAAGTTATAGGAGTAGAATTTGGCCCGTGGAGACTGCTCTGCCATTTCCTTCAGCCCCAATATCCTGCCTTCTCTCAGTATCACTTCACGTCCTAACTAATCAATAATCTATCAACCTCTGCCTTAATAATTAGTAAAGACTTGGCCTCCACGGCCGCCTATGGCAAAGAATTTCAGATCCACCACTCCCTAACGAAAGAAATTCCTCCTCATCTCCATTCTAAAAGGACGCCCCTGTATTATAAGGCTGTGCCGCGCTGGTCTTAAGACTCCCCCGCTCCAGGAGGAAACATTCTCCCTACATTCACTCAATCCAGGCCTTTCAAGCCTGGTAAAATTGGATTTAAAACCATCACCCATTCAATCTGGAATTGCCAAATAAACCACAATGTTTGAGTCTTGGAGATCTCCCACTCGGGCTGCAGAGCGCGGCTGACGTGTTCCCCGGGAGCCTAAGCAGATCCAAAGTGCGTCTCGGATTGGGTTCGAGGAGCTGGGCGGGGCTGGAGCGGATCGCTGCGAGTTCGGTTGTAAATAGAGCAGAGAAACTTTCATTAGAGACGGACACCGAGAGCAAACGAGGCAGCTGGAGGACTGCGAGCACGTTTCCTTTCTGTGACAGAACGTAAGAAAGCGAAGCAGCGCTTCGAGATTGAGCGGCATAACGCAATGCTTGTTTTTAGAAATGCTGGCTTTAGATAGGGAGGCGAAAAAGGAGGATTGTATTTGTTTTTTAAAGGCATCGCTGTGGAAAAAATGAAGAGATTTAGAAAGCATAATATTTACGTCAGGATCAAGCGGTGCTGTGGAATTTATAGCTTGATAACAAAGTTAAGCGTAAGATTCAATGAATTATGCATGAAATATTGAAGAGAATGGTCTGGGTCGGCCAGGCGCTGTGTAGTGTGCGCGCTTGCTTTATTGTCCTTCGGGTCGGCATCGGGTCAGGAATTCTATTAACATTCCTGCCGATGTTTGAACGGAGCAAATGCAGCAAAGATTGAACGGCAAATACACCGGGATGTCTAACAAGCCGCGCTGCACAAAACCTTACTGTATCGCGGTTAATAAAGAACGGGAGTGATTATATCGACGGCGAATATTGATTTGGGGGTTTAATTGAGATTTGGCGAAGGACCACGCGGTGTGCGATTCTGTAGCCCTGTCTATGGAATTGGTGCGATCTGTTGAGAGAGACATCGTATTGAAGCAAAATAATCGCTCAGATACTATGTTGCAATTTCATGTGAGGTGTTTGGTGTCGGCGTGGTAACTTATTGTGGCTGTTGGCGATGAGGCTTTCTCGTCTCTTCGCCAGGAAATCCTCTCATGCTGGGGCATATCAACTCGTTTTTTTCCCTTCCTTCTCCCTCCCCACAAGGCGCAGCAGTCGGTCCCGGAGACTTCCTGGAAATGGAAGGAGCTGACAACGCGGTGCCGAGGAAAACTGCTGATCTTGAGCACATGGCCGAGGTTTTAATCACTGGCGAGCAATTAAGGTAAGGGGGCATCCAGCCACAGCCAGGCCTGTGGAAAGCGTCGGTATCACTTCCCTCTTCTAAAATGAACAAGGAAAAGATTTTGGTTTTGACATGACAAACTTCTATTTATACAAAGCTGATTTTTTTTTGCTGCGTGAGTTTGTGCAGTTCGGTTAGGCTCAGAGCCGCAGTGTCCTTTTGTGGGGCGCGCTTGCGGTTCTTGGTGAAATTGTTGACTACCGTTTCTGATTTTAATAGCGCTTTTTCAATAGGGATTAGCTTTCAACTAACGAACGATTTTCTCGACGCAATTAATTTATAGGAAGGATTTACGAAGGATTTATCTTTGCAAAGCAGAGTGATATTAATGTAAAGTAACACAAAATGCTGGAGGAACTCAGCAGGTCAGGCAGCATTTGTGGAGTTGACCCTTCACGATATGAATATAAATATTTGAGTACTACTTTGGCAATAATTTTTATCGTGTGGAAATCATTCTGTCTTGAACCTGGCTCTTCTAATCAGAAGGGAACGTTCTTAATTAGTAGAAATGCTTGATGCATTTTTATTGCATTTTTTACAAGTTTGTGAACATTGTATTTTGGTCCCTTTCAGTAATTCCAGAATTGCTGGAAACTAATGCTATTTGCAGCAGAATTCTAAAATTTTACCCTGCCTTAAAAATTGTGCTTAAGCTGCTGTAAAGTGAATGATTAAATATCTATCTAATTGGACAGTGCCACAGATTCTAGTTTTGTTTCATGTTCAACGCACACAAAATCCTGGAGGAACTCAGCGGGTCAGGCAGCATCAGTGGAAATTAATAAACAGTGGACATTTGGCTTCATTGATGCAGTGACAAAGAAGGCATGCAGTCTTAGTATATCACCAAAAGCACTCACAAATTTCTACAGGTGGAGAGCATTAGAACTAACTGCTTCACTGTCTGGTATGGGGTTTGGCCATTGCAAAGGATCAAAATAAGCTGCGGAAAGTTGTGAACTCAAGTCAGTTCCATCATAGGCACCAGTCTCCCCAGCATCCAGGACATTTTCAAGGAGTGAAGCCTCAGAAAGGCAGTATCCATCATTAAGGACCCCATGATGGGGGTCATTGCTACCATCAGGGAGGTGGTAAAGGACCTTGAAGACACAATCATTGATTGAGGAACAGTTTCTTCCCATACACCATCGGATTTCTGAATGGACAATGAATCCATGAACGTGACCTCACTACTTCTTAAAAAATCTTTTTGTACTACTTATTTAATTTAACGTTGAAAAATATATACTTAAGTACAAACCCCATTTCCAGAAAAGTTGGGATATTTTCCAAAATGCAATAAAAACAAAAATCTGTGATATGTTAATTCATGTGAACCCTTATTTAACTGACAAAAGCACAAAGAAAAGATTTTCAATAATTTTACTGACCAACTTAATTGTATTTTGTAAATATACACAAATTTAGAATTTGATGGCTGCAAGATTGGGACTCTACTCATTGGAGAATGAGAGGCGATCTTATTGAAACATATAAGATTGTGAAGGGGCTTGATCAGGTGAACATGGGGAGAATGTTCCCAATGATGGGTGAAACTAGGACTGGGGGCATAATCTTAAAATAAGGGGATGCCGTTCCAGGATTGAGATGAGGAGAAATTTCTTCACTCAGAGGGTAGTGGGGCTGTGGAATTTACTGCCCCAGAGAGCTGTGGAAGCTACTACACTCAATAAATTCAAAACGGAGATGGACATTTTCCTAGATAAAAATGGCATTAGGGGATACGGTGAGCGAGCAGGTAAGTGGACATGAGGCTAAGTTTAGATCAGCCATGTGATCTGGACCAGTTTTCGATAGCCTGGATGGGTCGGAGAGGAATTTTCCAGATTTTTTTCTCCTCAATTGGCAAATCGTTTTTTTTCCCCTGGGTGATCACATGGGTTTGGGCGGGATGAATAATAAAATAAAATGGGCGGCATGGTGCACTGTTGGTTGGCACTGTTGTCTTGTGGGATTCGGTAAAAACTAGAGTTAAGATTGGATCTGCCACGATCTTGTTGAATGGTGGAGCAGGCTTGAGGGGCCGATTGGCCTACTCCTGCTCTTATCTCTTATGTTCTTATGTAACACACTCAACAAAAGTTGGGACAGAGTTAAAATAAAATTGAAAAGTGCACAGAATATTCAAGGTTTTGAAGACTCCACATTAAGCAGGCTAATTGGTAGCAGGTGAGGTATCATGACTGGGTATAAAAGTAGCGTCCATCAAAGGCTCAGTCTTTGCAAGCAAGTATGGGTCATGGCTCACCCCTTTGTGCCAAAATTCATGAGAGAATTTTTAGTCAGTTCAAAAGGAACACTTCCCAACGCAAGATTGCAGAGAATTTAGGTCTTTCAACATCTACAGTACATAATATTGTGAAAAGATTCAGAGACATCTCGGTGCATAAAGGGCAAGGTCAGAAACCACTGTTGAATGCGCGTGATCTTTGAGCCCTCTGGCGGCACTGCCGAAGAAACCATCATGCTACTGTGACAATTATAGCCACCTGGGCTTGGGAGTACTTCGGAAAACCATTGTCACTTAACACAGTCTGTCGCTGCATCCAGAAATGCAACTTGAAACTATTATGCAAGGAGGAAGCCATACATCAACTCTATGCAGAAACGCCGGCGAGTTCTCTGGGCCCGAGCTCATCTCAGATGGACTGAAAGACTGTGGAACCGTGTGCTGTGGTCAGATAGTCCACATTTCAGCTAGTTTTCGGGAAAAAACAGGCGTCGAGTTCTCTGTGCCAAAGATGAAAATGACCATCCTGATTGTTATCAGCAAAAGGTGCAAAAGCCAGCATCTGTGATGGTATGGGGGTGCATCAGTGCTCACGGCTTGGGTGAGTTGCTTGTATGTGAAGGCACCATTGACTCTGAGGCGTATATTAGGATTTTAGAGAGACATATGTTGCCATCAAGGCGACGTCTCTTCCTGGGACGTCCATGCTTATTTCAGCAGGACAATGCCAGACCACATTCTGCACGGGCTACAACAGCGTGGCTTTGTAGACAGAGTGCGTGTGTTTGACTGGCCTGCTGCCAGTCCAGATCTACCTCATATTGAAAATGTATGGCACATCATGAAGAGGAGAATTAGACAACAGAGACCACGGACTGTTGAGCTGCTGAAGTCTTACATCAAGCAAGAATGGACAAAATTTCCAATTGCAAATCTACTACAATTAGTATCCTCAGTTCCAAAGTGATTAAAAAGTGTTATTAAAAGGAAAGGTGAGGTAACACAATGGTAAACATGCCTCTGTCCCAACTTTTGTTGAGTGTGTTGCAGCCATCAAATTCTAAATTTGTGTATATTTACAAAATGCAATTAAGTTGGTCAGTAAAACTATTAAAAATCTTTTCTTTGTACTTTTGTCAGTTAAATAAAGGTTCACGTGAATTAACATATCACAGTTTTTTGTTTTTATTGCATTTTGGAAAATATTCCAATTTTTCTGGAAATGGGGTTTGTAATTTATGGTTTTTGTTATTATGTATTGCATTGTACTGCTGTGGCATTACAACAAATTTCATGACATATGCCAGTGATATTAAGCCTGATTCTGAGAGTTCAGGCTGAGACCCTTCAGCAGGACTGGAAAGGAGGGGGGAGGACACCAGAGTAAAAAGGTGGGGGAAGGAAAGGAGGACAAGGTGACGGGTGAAGCCAGGTTGGTGGGAAAGGTAAAGGACAGGAGAGGAAGGAATCTGATAGGAGAGGAGTGTGGACTATAGGAGAAAGTGGAGGACGGGCACCCGTGGGATGGTGATAGGTATTTGAGAAGAAGTGGTAAAAGGTCAGAGTGGGGAATTGAAGAGTGAAGGGAAAAGAAAAAAAACTGGAAGAGATCAATATTCATGCCATCCTGGCTTTTCCATAGATGCTGCCTGACCTGCTGAGTTCCTCCAACATTTTGTGTGAATAGCTTTGGATTTCCAGCATCAGCAGAACTTCTTGTCTTTCTGTATCTTGTTAGTGCTGTCTATTCCGAGGTTCCATTTGGTCATCAGCTCCCCCAACTAAATGTCAGCTCTAAAACTGTTATAAATCACAACAGTGCAGGAACAGGCCCTTCAGCCCATCTAGTCTGAGCCAAACTATTATTCTGCCTAGTCCCATCAACCTGCACCCAGACCATAGCCCTCCATACCCCTTCCAACCATGTACCTGTCCAAATTTCTCTTAAATGTTCAAATTGATCCCTCGTCCACTACTTCC
Source organism: Hypanus sabinus (assembly GCF_030144855.1). NCBI lineage: Eukaryota > Metazoa > Chordata > Chondrichthyes > Myliobatiformes > Dasyatidae > Hypanus > Hypanus sabinus. The sequence goes on along the minus strand of NC_082706.1, from coordinate 207,769,854 downwards.
TCTGGTAGCTCATTCCACACTCTCACCACCCAATGAGTGAAGAAGTTTCCTCTTGTTCCCCTTGGACATTTCACCTTTCACCCTTAACTCCTGACCTCTAGTTCTAGTCTCACCCACCCTCAGTAGACAAAGTTTGATCTCAAGTAAAGAGTAGGAATACAGGTGATTGTGAAATTAATGGAGCATTGCAAGAATCTTTCTGGTTGGAGGAACTCAACGGGTCAGGCAGCATCTCTGGAAATGGATAAACGCCAACGGTTTGGGCTGAGAACTTCCTCTGACTGGAAAGAAAGGGGGAAGAAGCCAGAGTAGAAAGGTGAAGGGAGGGGAAGGAGCAGAAGCTGCCAATGAGTTTTGGTGGGGATAATGTGGGTTGGATTTATTTAGTTATTTAGTGGTGCCATGCAGAACAGGCCCTTCTGGTCCTTTGAGCCAGGCCACCTAGCAACCTACCTATTTAAAACTAGCCTAATCACAGGAAATTTTACAAAGATCAGTTAACCTACTAGCTGGTATATCTTTGGACGATGGGAGGAAACCAGAGCACCGGGAGGAAATTCATTCGGTCACAGGGATAACGTACAAACTCCTTACAGACAGTGCCAGATCTGACAGGCTACATCACTGTCTGGTATGGTGAGGGCTACTACACAGGACCGAAAAAAGCTGCAGAGGGTTGTAAATCTAGTCGGCTCCATCTTGGGTACTGGCCTACAAAGTACCCAGGACATCTTCAAGGAATGGTGTCTCAGAAAGGCAGTGTCCATTATTAAGGACCTCCAGCACCCAGGGCATGGCCTTTTCTCACTGTTACCATCAGGTAGGAAGTATAGAAGCTTGAAGGCACACACCCAGTGATTCAGGAACAGCTTCTTCCCCTCTGCCTTTCGATTCCTAAATGGACATTGACCCCTTGGACACCACTTCACTTTTTTTAATACATAGTATTTCTGTTTTTTTGCACGTTTTTTAATCTCTTCAATATATGTATACTGTAATTGATTTACTTTTTCACGACACTTGCCGGTGATAATAAATCTGATTCTGAAGTCGAATCTCCAATGCCCGGGTTGTAACAGTGTTGTGGTAACTGCTATGTACCATGACACCCACTGTGTAGTATTAATAACCAATAGTAAGGTTAACTGTTCATCAAATGTCAAGAAAGCACATTAGTTTGAATCAGAGTTGGCTTACTTTCACTGACAAACGTGAAATTTGTTGTCTTGTGGCAGCAATACAGTGAAAATGTACCAAGGATGTTGCTGGAACTTGAACTGAATTATAAGGAAAGATGGAATAGGTCAGGACTTTATTCCTTGGAACGTAGAAGATGAAGAGGAGATTTTATAGAGGTATACAAAATTATGAGGGCGATAGATAGGGTAAATGCGAGCAGGCTTTTTCCACTGAGGTTGGGTGAGACTACTATCAGAAGACATGGGTAAGAGATGAAAGGTGAAATGTTTAAAGGGAACATGGTGGTGAGAGTGTGGAACGAGTGGTCCAAAGATATAGCAGTTAGTAGGTTAACTGATTTTTGGAAAAAAGTGGTTTTAAGAGAAGTTTGGATAGGTGTGGAGGGTTACGGTCTGCATGCATTTCAAAGGGAAAAGGCAGTTTAAGTGGTTTGGAATGGAATCGATGGGCTGAAGGACCTGATTTGGTGCTGTACTTTTCTGTGACTCTGTCTTGGATGGTGAAGGTCTTTAATGATGAATGGCGCCTTCTTGTGGTTAATCAAGGATCAGGCAGTGGATTGATTAAGATATTTGTTTGTGAATGGGTCAGGCTTTATTGAGAGATACAGCATGGTAACGGACCCATCTGGCTCAACCTACCCACGCTGCACCCATGTGATCCATTAACCTACTAGCCCATCTTTGGAAAGTGGGAGGAAACCCATGCAGTCTCGGAGAATGCATAAATCCTAACAGACAGCACCTGGAGGTCATGGTGAGGATGTACGAACTCCTTACAGATGGTGCTGGAAGTGAAGTGTGAACACTGACGCCCCGAACTGTTATTGAACCCGGTTCGGTGGCGCTGTAATAACACTATGCCAACCAGTACACTACAGTGCCACCCCAGGGTCTGAGTAATGTTGTTGACAGAATGATTGTTGGCTCAATGAGTTTCTAGAAGGAAATCTGCTAACTCCCTCTCTTGTTCATCTATTGCTCCAGACTCACACACAGATACAGTGTGGGAACAGGCCCTTTGGACCATCAGGTTAGTTCTGGGAGTCAATCATACATATGCACCAATTCCACACTAATCCCATTATTCTCATGTTCCCAACAACTCTTCCCAGATTCTACCCCTCACCCACACACTAGGACAGGGGTTCCCAACCTTTTTTTATGACGTGGACCACTACCATTAACCGATGGCCTGTGGACCCCCAGGTTGGGAACTCCTGCACTAATGGGAATTTACCCACTGACCAGCAGTGGTGCTTGATTACCACTCTTGAATCCCCTATCCAATGGATCCAGACTTTGCTTTGTCAATTGGGTGTGGTAGGCATCCCTAGTTCAAAAGAATTTGTGTTTGAACAACCTGTGGTCTTCAGGACTGGAGTGAGAGCAAGCCATTGACCCTGATGTGCTGCACGAAAAAGAAGCAGAGCTGTAACCAAATGGATCACACACAAAGTGCTGGAGGAACCCTGGAGATCAGGCAGCCTCTGTGCAGGGGAATAAGCAGTCCATGTATCAGGACGGCCCAAAACCTCGACTGTGTATTCCTCTCTTTCAGTGCTGCTTGACCTGCTGAGTTCCTCCAGCATTTTGTGTGTGTTGGTCTGGATTTCCAGCATCTGCAGAACATATTTTGTGTTTGCAACCAATGGCAAAAGTATTTTTTTACCCATGTAAACTTTTTAAAGCTAATGACTGAAGATTGCAATGGCATTTTTAATACAGAACACAGAACTCAGCAGGTCAGGCAGCATCTATGGAGGGGAATAAACAGTTAATACTTTTGGGCAAGACCCTTCAGGACTGGAATTAAAGGGGGAAGAAGCTGGAATAAGAAGGTGGGGAGGAGGGGAGGGATGCAAGTTGGCAGGTGATTGGTAAAATCAGGTTAAGGGGAAGGTATGTGTGGGGAGTAAGAAGCTGGGAGGTGACAGGTGGAAGAGGTCAAAGGCTGAAGAAGAAGGAATCTAACAGGAGAGGAGAATGGACTATGGGAGAAAGGGAAGGAGCAGGGGAACCAGGAGGAGGTGATGAGCAGGTAAGAAGAAAAGGGGTAATAGGGGAACTGGAATGGGGGATGGAAAAAGAGAGAAAGGGGGCGGAATACCACAAGTTAGAGAAATCAATTTCCATGCAGTCTGGTTGGAGACTACCCAGATGAAGTAGGAGGTGTTGCCCTTCCAGCTTGAGAGCACTCCCCATCCTCAGAATGGGAATTGGAAGTCAAATTGAAATGGTTGGCCTTGACCATGGGCAAATCTTGCCTTTTGCAGCATTCAGAGCAAAGGTACTCGCCGAAGTGGTCTCCCAATCTACAAACGCATGTTGGGGTCACTGATGTTTCTAATGTAGAATTTGCTTTGAGATGTTCATCATTGACAACTAGAGATGTCCTGCAGTCAGACAAAGTTGCTTACATTCAACCTGGCTCTATCTCTGTGTAATTCAAGTGATATTGCTCCTGATGGCAACAAGAGTATCCTGTGACTTGCACTGAAAAGTGCCACGTTTTGCAGGAGAATGTTGAGTGTACAAACATTCCCCTGCCAAATTGGTGGTTATAAGAACCTGCAGACTAGCTTCGCGTACTTTCAAATGGTCTATGGATAACGATCATTTGACTATCCAGTCAGTATGTGAATGGGTGCAGACATGTGCTGGCAATAGCATTAAATTTAGATGTGAGGCCATTGGAAATTAGCCTGTCAACACTTAGTTGCTCTGCCAAGTTGGTGTTTGTATTTTGCTCTCAACATTAACATTCTGAATATGACATTGTAAATCAAGTAAGGATCACTGGGCTGTTAGTCAGAGCAAAAAGCAGGAAACTGTGGGCAAAGCTAGTTGTAATTTATTGGTATGTTCTAAAGAAGACAGTCATAATCACTGTTCTCTTTAAGCTGTGTGGGAGCGCAGCCACACGGTAACTGAAATGCTCCTGCACACATAACCTTTGTGGTCACACAGCTGGAATAAAACCAGATGAGAAGAAGTTTACGAAACCTGAACGGTTTTCTTGTACTGTATTTGATTGTACCCTTTTATAGCCGTGAGGTAATGTTGCAGCTATATCCGACCCCACTTGGAGTACTGTGTTCAGTTCTGGTCACCTCACTACAGGAAGGATGTGGAAACCATAGAGAGCGTGCAGAGGAGATTTACAAGGATGTTGCCTGGATTGGGGAGCATGCCTTATGAGAATAGGTTGAGTGAACTCGGCCTTTTCTCCTTGGAGCGACGGAGAATGAGAGGTGACCTGATAGAGGTGTATAAGATGATGAGAGGCTTTGATTGTGTGGATGACTAGGGGCTTTTTCCCAGGGCTGAAATGGCTATCATGAGCAGTCACAGTTTTAAGGTACTTGGAAGTAGGTACAAGGGGGATGTCAGAGGTAAGTTTTTCACACAGAGAGTGGTGGGTGCATGGAATGCACTGCTGGCAACGGTGGTAGAGGGGGATACAGTAGGGTCTTTTAAGAGACTCTAAGAAAGGTGCGTGGAGCTTTAACTTGAGGGCTATGCGGTAGGGAAGTTCTACATGGTCGACACAACATTGTGGGCCGAAGGGCCTGTAATGTGCTGAATATTTCCATGTTCTATATTCCTTCAATTAGTAAATAATATCAAAAGTATGTAATTCTTCAATTTTTATACTAATTATCCATAGTATGAATATTTTACCAGTTTTCAGCCTGTGTTTAAAATAAATAATTAAATATTTAGCTACATAAATTGCTGTTCAGACCAATTGCTGATCTACGAAGCAGTAAAAAATAAATTAGAGGGAACGTTGGATAACTTATCCTTACTTACCTCTTGGCATTGTAAGTCTCTACTACACCCTCCCCAATACAACAAGGTCTTCCTGTAATTTAGCAATCAGTTACAGTATTTGAGCTGTGGTTTGAATAGTGCTCCACAGAGTAGTGGATAGGATGACAACTCTGTGTGTTGGAGTTCAACTCCAGCGTCGTCTGTAAGGAATTAGTATATACTCCCCGTGAACGTGCGTTTCTGGGTGATTTGGTTTCCTATTCTCCGGTTAGGAGATTAATTGGTCATTGTAAATTGTCCTGTGAGAAGGCTACGGTTGCTGGGCGGTGCAGCTGATTGGTCCAGACGGGCCTGTTCAGCACTGTTTTTAAAATAACAAAGGCAAACGTAAAATAAAGTTCTAGAATAATCTTGCTGCTCTTGTAATCTTTGTTTTGGCTAAGATTTTTCACAAAGGCTTCTTACATTCATAAAATGATCTGTTTTTCTTTGTGGCAGTAGCTTCTAAATCTCTTTCTTCCTCTACACCATTCAGTACATCCTCATTATCATACATTCCCTTGTCTCCCAACATGCATTAGTTTGCAGTCCATTTGCCTTTTTTTTACACAACTGATCTTCTGTCGACTAAAGCTTTCCAATAGGGCGGCAGCGTAGCAGTTAGCTCAGTGCTTTAGGATGGGGGCTCAATTTCCACCACTGTCTTGAAGGAGTTTGCGATCTCTCCTTGTGACTACGTGGGTTTCTTTCAGGTACTCTTCCTCCACCACCCCCTAGGGATTGTGGGTATGCTATGTTGGTTCCAGAATTGTGGTGACACTTGTGATCTGCTGTCAGTATAATCATCGCTGATTTGAATTGACACAGATGACGCATTTTATCGTAAATGTGTATGTGAGAAATAAATCAAACTTTTAAATCTTTACCTGACATCCGTACTACAGTGAGGCTACGTGTGAAACATTGTATGGAGAGAAACAGCCAGAGAAGAGCTGTGCATCAGTTTAGCACCTAAGAAATGTGCCAGGTTGTTAAAAGCAGAAATGGAAGGAATTGTGGAGAGAATTATATGTTAATTTCCAGGTTGAAGGATTGATGCTAATATTGTATTCTTTAAAAAGGAAAGAACTGCACAATTAGAATAACCTCAGTGGTCTCTGGCCATAGAGCTGTAGCAACCCAGGTTCAGTCCTGGTAAGCACGGTTAGTTAGATTCATTATGTAATTAAAGTTGAATTGCTCCTGACTATGAATCTCAGGGTTGTATGTTGTGAAGTATATGTACTTTGATAATAACTTTAGTTTGAACTTTTGAACTTTGAATTCTTCAGTCATATGCAAAACTCCTTCATGCAGGTGTGGATGTTGTAGGGATTAAATACTGAGCCCCGTGGAACCTACTGGTCAGAATCATGATCACCGGCATATGTCATGAAACCTGTTAACTTTATAGCAGCAGTAAAATTAAATACATGATAGATATAGAGGACAAAAGTGTGTGTGTGTGTGTGTGTAGTTAAAATAAGTGGTGCAAAAATAACAAACATAAAAATAGTGAGGTAGTGTTCATGGGTACAATGTCCATTTAGGAATTGGATGGCAGAGGGGAAGAAGCTGTTCCTGAATCACTGAGTGTGTGCTTTCAGGGTCCTGTACCTCCTCCCTGACAGTAACAATGAGAAGAGGGCACGTCCTACACGGTAGTGATCCTCATCTTCCTAAGGTACCGCTCCTTGAAGATGTCTCGGATATTCATGATGGAGTTAACTAATTTTACAACTTTCTGCAGCTTACTTTGATCTTGTGCAGTAGTCCCCTTCCCATACTAGATAGTGATGTAGCCAGTCAGAATGCTCTCTATGGTACATTTAAAGTGTATCAAACCAAAGCTCCTCAAATTCCTGATGAAATACAGCCACAGTCTTGCCTTCTTTGTAGCTGCATCAAAATGTTGTGCTCAGGTTGGGTCCCTCAGATATATCGACAGCCAGGAACTCTTGATCCCTCTGTGAGGGTTAGTTGATGTTCTCTCGTCTTGCCCTTTTTGATTTCCACAGTCAACTCTTTCTCTGCTGAAGTTACATTGTTGCTGTGACACCACTCAACTAGCTGGTATATCTCACTCCTGTACATCCTTCTGTCACCATCTGAAATTCTGCCAACAGCGGTTGTATCATCAACAAATTTATAGATGGCATCTGAGCTGCACCTAGCCATACAATAATCCAGAAAGGGTAGACTAGAAGAACACTACGGGTACAAGGATGACTAAAGAACCAGCAGGGTGTGTCAGAGGCCAAAAAGGTATCATGGAGGTATGTGGAGACAAATAATACAGAAAAGATTCTTTCTGACTGGCCAGTTGAAAATCATATGATGGGGGAAAAAAGTTCAGAGTAAATTGTAGAGGACATCAGGTTTATGGAAAATATACCCCAAGTTTGTTCACAGTAAAAATGAAACAAAATTGTGGAGGCTTGTTTTCCCATTTTTCCTGATTATAGGAGTGGCGCTAAAGGATTGGAGAATAGACATCTAGCTTACAAAAAGGTTATATTTAAAAAAAACAACAGGCCAGTCAGACTAACACATTTAAAATGCTGGAGGAGTTGAGCAGGTCAGGCAGCATCTATGGGCATTTCAGCCTGAAAACCGTCATCAAGACAATCAGGCTAATTTCAGAGGGAGACTAATAATCTTGACCTTGCATATTATCTGAGAAAGAGAGTGAACATAGTGAAATAAAGGTGGCAAATGTTGGAAGGCCTTGATTGAATGGATGTGGGGAGGACGTTTCCTGCAGTGGGAGAGTCAAGACCAGTGGATCCAGCCTCAGAATCGTTAGAACAGAGATGAGGAAGAATTTTTTTTTTAGCCAGAGAATAGTGAATCTGGAATTCTTTGCCACAGGCAGCTGTGGAAGCCAACTCTTTATGTATAATTAAAGCAAAGATTGATAGTTTCTTGATGGAAGGCAAGAGATTGGGGCTGAGAGAAAAATTAGATAAGTCATGAAATGGCGGAGCAGACTTGATGGGCCAAATGGTCTAATTCTGCTCCTATAACTGATTACCTTACAGTCTCATAATTCACACAGACCATAATTGGGTTGAGTTCATGCTAAGAGACGGTGTCCGATGCAATAAATGTGAAGTGACTGCTTTTGTTGGAAATGGAAGTAAAGGGGTGCAGCTTTTGTTAAGCACATAACATGACTCTCACATGTTTTATTCACAAAATCCAACAGTGTAACCGACTTTTTTTGATCATTTGAAAGGGCCTACTAAAATGGTTTGAACAGGAAAATAGAAATTCCGACCAGTGAAGCATTTGAATTTGAAAACCAATGTTCGGCTGGATTGAGTTCTTATTTTGGATCATGAATATTTCTACTATTGTATTCTAAGTGCTGTTTACTGTGGCTGTATCAGAATGAAGTTTAATTTCACTGATATGTAATGAAATTTATTGAATTAATGGCAGCAGTACAGTGCAATACATAAAAAATACTATAAATTGCAAAAAACAAGTCCTTATGTGCTGGGTGTTATGATGTGGTTGATCATGATCGTCCATCTGTCTTTAATCAGAGAAGTTCTAAGAAGCTCCTTGAAACTTCAGAGAAGGAAATGAGCTGCAGACAGTTATAAAATTAGTCAGCTCTGTTGTGAATCCCCACCACCCAGAACATGCCCCCTTCTCATTGCAACCATCAGGAAGGAGATACAGGAGCCTAAAGGCATACACTTAGTGATTCAGGAACAGCTTCTTCACCTCTGCCATCCGATTTTTGAATGGACTTTGAACCCTTGACTACTTTTTAAAATTTTTGTTTTTGTACTACTCATTGTAATTTAACTAATATACATATATATGCTTATAGTAATTCAGTTTTTTTCCTCTATTCATCATGTATTGCTGCCGCAAAGGCAACCAATTTCACGATAAATGCTGGTGATATTGAACCTGATTCTGATTATTTTTTCCTGTCCAACTCTTGATGTAACTCATGAATGTCATGCACTGTCAACCACAACTTTCTCTGTCATCAATTACATTCTCTCTCTCTCTCTCTCTCTCTCTCTCTCTCCCTCTCCCTCTCCCTCTCCCTCTCCCTCTCCCTCTCCCTCTCCCTCTCCCTCTCCCTCTCCCTCTCCCTCTCCCTCTCCCTCTCCCTCTCCCTCTCCCTCTCCCTCTCCCTCTCCCTCTCCCTCTCCCTCTCCCTCTCCCTCTCCCTCTCCCTCTCCCTCTCCCTCTCCCTCTCCCTCTCCCTCTCCCTCTCCCTCTCCCTCTCCCTCTCCCTCTCCCTCTCCCTCTCCCTCTCCCTCTCCCTCTCCCTCTCCCTCTCCCTCTCCCTCTCCCTCTCCCTCTCCCTCTCCCTCTCCCTCTCCCTCTCCCTCTCCCTCTCCCCCTCCCTCTCCCCCTCCCAATTGTATAAATAAGAATTGCAAAAAGAGGGTAAAAATAGTGAGGTAGTGTTCATATATTGGTTCACTGTCTGTTCATCTGTTGGTGAAGGGAAAAAAAATCTGGTTCCTAAAGTGTTGGGTGTGTGCCTTCAGGCTCCTGTACCTCCTCTTCAATGATAGCAATGAGAAGAGGGCATGAACTGTGTGATGGGGGTTCTTAATGATGGAGGCCGCATTCTTGAAGCATAACTGTTTGAAGATGTCCTTTATTTTGGAGAGGCTACTGCCCATGATGGAACTGGCTGAATTTGTAACTCCCTTCCACTTTTTCTGGTCCCATGTAGGATCCCTCCTTTCCAGACATTGATGCAACCAATCAGAATTCTGCCCACAAGTGCATTGGTAGAAATGTGCTCGAGTCTTTGGTGACATATCTGTGTAATAAGTGAATGACTTGTGTGTTCTTTGACGTGAGGTGCCCATTTGTGGTAGTGTGATACTGATCTATACATACCTTGATGTATCTCTTTGTGGTTAATTATTTTTAAAGGAAGTGCTGGTAATTGATGTAATATTGCAGAAGTGTGAATAACCATGGTGACATTGGAATATCAGTAATGATGATCATAATTCACTGTTACAACTCACAAAATAACTTTAAAGTCAATCTTTATGTAACTCCCTGGGTCGCCTCAGGCTCGCTCAGCTCGTTCTTGTCTAGGGGGAGCAGCCTTCGGCCCCGCCAAACTGGGTAATCAGCTGGTGTGGATGCTGTGTGATGTCCCCGCCTCGCCCAAAAACAGACAGCACACCATATGCGATTAAATGAGTACAATTTATAAAGGTTACTATAACTAAGTGATTAATAACGATACAGTATATATGAAGAGAAAATTAAAGAAAAGGCGCCAAACTTATCAAAGTCCAAACCACTTCGTGCACAACCGTTGGAGCTCAATTACTGAAGTCTTCTGGCCACCATTCGATCCCCTCCGAACTCCTTGACTCGCAGCTCAGGACCCTCCGAACTCCTCGACTCTCCAAACAGCTCAGGACCCTCCGAGTGGTCAACCAAGCACATCTAGCTTCATCCCCCCCCCCTCCTCGGAGAATCTCCCGGCCTCGGACCCCCCTTTGGGGTCCGATCCTCGCCCAGCTTAGAGCATTGCGTCCTCTCTCTCGACCCCCTCGCGCCGATCTGCCCAAAAGCCCGTCAACAAAAGTTTACAGACTCAGAAGAAAGAACATTAATCCCCATTTGGTTTACAAAGGAATACCATTCTCGTTATCAGTAAATTAGCATTCCTGCTAGTTAACAAAAGGAAACCCTTTCCCACAGTAACAAAGAAAAAAAAGAAACTGTAGCGCCTCATTTCCTAGCGTATCCGAACCGACTCACAATTAGATAGCCTACGGGGGTTTGCGAGCACAGAGCTTTGGAGCCTCTTCGCCATGGGGGGCCGGTTGACAGAGGCTTAAAAGTGAGGCTGAAGTTTTCGAATAAAGTTTTTTTCCTTCGACTGCAGTTACCGACTCCGTGTCGTAATTTTAGCGCTGCTTGTAGCACACTGCTACAATTGGTGACCCCGACGGTCCAAACGATTTTTGGACCAGAAATGACCGACGCCGCCTCTGTTCATGCGGTTTCGTTGAAACTGCCGGGTTTCTGGACACAGCGCCCGGACCTATGGTTCCAGCAAGCCGAAGCCCAATTCCACGTCCGCCGGATCACCTCAGAAGACACCCGCTACTACTACGTGGTGGGCTCCCTCGACCAGGACACAGCGGCCCAGGTCGCGGAGTTCGTGCAGTCGCCCCCGGCAGACGGCAAGTACACGGAATTCAAAGCCCTGCTCCTCAGGACTTTCGGACTCTCACGGCGCGAGCGGGCTGCCCGTTTACTGCACCTGGATGGCTTGGGCGACAGACCTCCATCGGCTTTAATGAATGAGATGTTGTCTCTGGCCGAGGGACACACAGGCCTCATGTTTGAGCAGGCATTCCTGGAGCAGCTGCCCGAGGACATACGCCTGCTGCTGTCCGACGCGGATTTCAGTGACCCCCGGAAGGTGGCAGCCCGGGCGGACTTGCTGTGGAACGCCAAAAAGGTGAGCGGGGCGTCCATCGCACAGATCTCCCAGCCACGCTCCCGGCAGCAAACCAGTCCAGGCCCGGCCGCAGAGCCCACTAACCCCCGGCCCAATGACCACTGGTGCTTCTACCACCAGCGGTGGGGCGCAGAAGCCCGCCGTTGCCGCCCGCCCTGCAAGTTCCCGGGAAACGCCAGGGCCAGCCGCCGCTGATGGCTACGGCGGCTGGCCATCGGGATAGCCTCCTGTATGTGTGGGATAGAAGGTTGGGACGCCGGTTTTTGGTCGATACTGGGGCTGAGATCAGCGTTTTACCTCCGACGAGTTACGACACCCGCAGCAGGGCACCGGGTCCCCCCCTGAGGGCCGTGAATGGCAGCACAGTAAGGACCTATGGCACCCGTCAGGTGCAGCTACTGTTCGGCCCCAGCCAGTTCACGTGGGACTTCACACTGGCCGCCGTAGCCCAACCGCTTCTGGGTGCGGATTTTTTGCGAGCTCACAGCCTGCTGGTTGACCTGCCCAGGAAGAGACTGGTACACGCCGAGACCTTTCAGACGTTCTCCCTGGGCGCGGCCCAGTTGCCAGCCCCTCACCTCGGCTCCATCACGCTGTCCGACAACGACTTCACCAGGGTCCTGGCGGAGTTCCCATCGGTTCTGGCACCGCAGTTCACAGCAGCCATGCCCAGGCACGGCGTACAGCACCACATCCCGACACAGGGACCACCCCTCCATGCCCGTGCTCGGCGGCTTCCCCCGGACAAGCTCCGACTGGCGAAGGAGGAGTTCCAGAGAATGGAGGAATTGGGGATCATCCGGCGGTCTGACAGCCCCTGGGCTTCCCCCCTGCACATGGTGCCCAAAGCGACGGGGGGCTGGAGACCGTGCGGCGACTACCGCAGGCTGAACGAGGCTACCACACCGGACCGCTACCCTGTGCCGCACATTCAGGACTTTGCGGCAAACCTGCACGGCGCCCGGATCTTCTCCAAGGTCGACCTTGTCCGAGGGTACCATCAAATCCCGATGCATCCTGACGACATCCCCAAAACGGCTCTCATCACCCCGTTTGGCCTCTTCGAGTTCCTCCGCATGCCGTTCGGCCTGAAGAATGCCGCACAGACGTTCCAGCGGTTAATGGACGCGGTGGGACGGGACCTGGACTTCGCGTTCATCTATTTGGATGACATCCTCATAGCCAGCGGCAGTCGTCAGGAGCATCTGTCCCACCTCCGTCAACTCTGCGCCCGACTGAGTGAGTACGGTCTTACAATCAACCCTGCCAAATGCCAGTTCGGACTTGATACCATTGACTTCCTGGGCCACAGGATTACTAAAGACGGGGCAACCCCTCTGCCCGCTAAGGTAGATGCGGTCCGCCACTTCCCCCGACCCACCACGATCAAAGGCCTTCAGGAATTCGTAGGTATGGTCAATTTCTACCGCCGCTTCCTCCCTTCAGCTGCCCGGATCATGCGCCCCCTGTTCGCCCTGATGTCGGGTCCGAGCAAGAACATTACCTGGGACGAGGAGTCCGCCGCCGCTTTCGTTCAAACGAAGGAAGCTTTGGCTGACGCCGCAATGCTAGTACATCCCAGAATGGACACCCCTACCGCCCTCACAGTGGACGCATCAAACACGGCAGTCGGTGGGGTGCTGGAGCAGCTCATCGCAGGTCGCTGGCAACCCCTGGCATTTTTCAGCAAACACCTGCGGCCACCCGAGCTCAAGTACAGTGCTTTTGACCGGGAACTGTTGGCGCTCTACCTGGCAATCCGGCATTTCAGGTACTTCCTAGAAGGTCGGCCCTTCACCGCGTTCACGGACCACAAACCGCTTACCTTTGCGTTTACGAAAGCATCCGACCCCTGGTCATCCCGCCAGCAACGCCACCTGTCCTACATCTCTGAATACACAACGGATGTCCGGCACGTCTCGGGTAAGGACAATGTCGTGGCGGACGCGCTCTCTCGCCCTACCGTTCATGCCCTTTCCCAAGGGGTAGACTTTGAGGCACTGGCAGAGGCACAGCAGGTAGATGAGGAGATTCCGAGTTACAGGACTGCAGTCTCTGGTTTGCAGCTCCAGGACTTCCCCGTGGGCCCAGGTGAGAGGACCCTACTCTGTGACGTCGCCACCGGCCAGCCCCGTCCGGTCGTCCCCGCAGCCTGGCGGCGACGTGTTTTCGACTCCATTCATAACTTGGCGCATCCCTCCATCCGGACAACTGTCCGGCTGGTTTCCAGCAGGTTCGTTTGGCACGGTCTCCGCAAACAGGTCAGTGAATGGGCCAGAACGTGCATGCACTGCCAGACGGCCAAGGTTCAGCGGCACACCAAAGCCCCACCGCAGCAGTTCCATCCCGCCCACCGGCGTTTCGACCACATTCATGTGGATATCGTGGGCCCCCTGCCAGTGTCGCGCAGAGCGCGTTACCTCCTGACTATCGTGGACCGGTTCACAAGATGGCCAGAGGCGGTCCCGCTCACCGACACCACCTCCGAATCTTGCGCCCGAGCCCTGCTCGCCACCTGGATATCCCGCTTTGGTGTACCAGCCCACATTACCTCCGACAGAGGCGCCCAGTTCACCTCCAGCCTGTGGTCAGCTATGGCCAGCCTTTTGGGGACTCAGCTGCACCACACCACTGCCTACCACCCACAGTCGAACGGGCTAGTGGAGCGTTTCCACCGTCACCTGAAGTCGGCCCTCATGGCCCGCCTGCGAGGAGCCAACTGGGCGGACGAGCTTCCCTGGGTCCTTCTCGGCATCCGCACAGCGCCCAAGGACGACCTGCACGCCTCGTCGGCCGAGTTGGTATACGGCGCGCCCCTGGCCGTCCCCGGGGAGTTCCTACCAGCCCCGAGGGGGCAAGAGGAAGAACCCGCTGCAGTCCTGGGCAGACTTCGCGAGAAGCTCGGTAACCTGGCCCCCATACCCACTTCACAGCATGGGCGGCACCCGACCTGCGTACCCAAAGACCTACGGAACTGTAAGTTTGTGTTTGTACGAAGGGGCGGGCATCGGCCACCGCTGCAGCGGCCATACGAGGGGCCGTTTACGGTGCTCCGGAACAACGGGTCCACGTTCGTGCTGGACGTTGGGGGGAAGGAGGAGGTTTTCACGGTGGACCGCCTCAGGCCGGCCCATGTGGACCTGGCGCAACCGGCCGAGTTTCCGGCGCCTCGGCGCAGAGGCCGACCTCCCAAGCAGGTTCTGGCCCAGGCTGTGGACATTGGGGGGTGTATCGCCGGTTCTGGGGGGGGGTTATGTAGCGCCTCATTTCCTAGCGTATCCGAACCGACTCACAATTAGATAGCCTACGGGGGTTTGCGAGCACAGAGCTTTGGAGCCTCTTCGCCATGGGGGGCCGGTTGACAGAGGCTTAAAAGTGAGGCTGAAGTTTTCGAATAAAGTTTTTTTCCTTCGACTGCAGTTACCGACTCCGTGTCGTAATTTTAGCGCTGCTTGTAGCACACCGCTACAAAACCCCCTTTACATTTAAAAATAACTGTGTGTGTAATGTGAATACTCTTTCCTCTTCATGCTCAAAGAGGGATGAAGAAATACTGTGGATGCTATCTGCAGAATGTTTTAGTGGGGAAGTGTTTAGGGAAGTTATGTCCATAATATCAAAAGATCTGGAAGGAGAATTTTTCCCAGAAGAAGCTTTAAAGTTGTCCTTTTTTTATTTCTGATGAAATCATTAATGCTCAGGTTTATGGGGAAAGGCATAGTTAAACTGGCAAAAGTGCAGAAAAATATTTTGAGGATGTTGCCAGCACTTCAGGGCTTGCGTTTTAGAGAGAGCTTTGCCTGAGTTAAATCTTACTTGCATCTTTTCCTACAGGAAAGATGTAAATAAGATTGAAAGAGTACAGAGAAAATTTACAAGGATGTTGCTGGGTCTGAAGGACCCGAGTTCTAAGGAAAGATTGAATAGGTTGGAATTTTATTCCCTGGAATGTAGAAGAATGAGATGAGATTTGATAGAGGTTTACAAAATAATGAGGGGTGTAGATGGGGTAAATGCAAGCAGGCATTTTCCACTGAGGTTGGGTGAGGCTACAGCTAAGGTTGAAAGCTGAAAAGATTTAAGGGGAGCATGAGGGGGAAACTACTGCACTGAGAGTGGTGAAAATGTGGAATGAGCTCCCAGTGGAGGTGGTGGAATCCACTTCAGTTTCAACATTTAAGAGAAGTTTGGAGAGGTACATGGATGGCAGGGGTATGGAGAGCCGTGGTTTGGGTGCAGGTAGATAGGACTAGACAGAAAACCAGACCAATATGAATGAGATGAGCCAAAGGACCTGTTTCTGTGCTGTAGTACTCTATAACTCTAATGATGCATACAGGATATTGTAGCTTGCTTGATAGGCATCTATGACCATTCATTCACTCACTTCTCCACTGTTGCTTAGCAAAAGCATTGGTATTGATTTACTATTAGTCAGATGTACCAAGTTACAGTGAACAGCGTGTCTTGTATACTGTTCATACAGATCAAATGATTAGACAGTTCATTGAGGTAGAACAAGGTAAAGCAATAACAATGTAGGAAAAAAAAGTGCAGTACAGGTAAACAATATAAAGTGCCAGATCACATTGAGGTAGATTGTGAGGCCAGGAGTCTATCTTATCATACAAGAGGTCCATTCAAGAGTCTGGTAACGTCCTCGAGCCTGGTGGTACCTGCTTTCAAGCATTTGTATCTTTTGCTTGATGGAAGGGGGGAGAGAAATGTCTAGGGTGGGTAGGGTCTGTGATTATGCTGCATGAATTTAAGGCAGAACTTGAAAGATTCATGCTGCTACTCTACCTTGTGCCCAGTGTTGGATTTGGAGGGCTGACTGCTGGTGGGTGAGTCGCCAGGAAGAAAGGGATTGTTTTGCCGTAGTTGTTGCTTGGTGTGTTCTGTGTTGTTTGGCTGAGCATTGCTGCGTTGGTGCTGGGATGTGTGGTGGCACTTGTGAGCTGCTCCCAGCACATCCTTGCACTGTGCATGTTGCTAACACAAATGATGCATTTCACTCTGTGTTTTGATGTTAGTTACTACCTGTTACACCGCTGGCATTTAGGGCAGCAATGAAGGTCCTCCATCTCTGTCTGTCCTTAGCCATCTTCTGTATTGTGCCCCAGGTGTGGTTCAGGGTCCTTATTTCTGCCTGTCCGATACACCAAGTTGTCTTTGGTCCCCCATGGTTTCCTCTGCCCTTCAGGGGTCCGGTGAAGTGCTGTCTTGATAATAAAGTTGGCCTCTCTTCTCGTCGTATGCTCGATCCATCTTCAATGTTCCCTCATGGTGATTGTGGCCGTGTCTTTTTGGAGGAGTAGGACGTGGTTGGAGATCTTTCTTGGCCAGCAGATACAGAGGTGGTTCTTGTGGCTCATGCTGTGGAATGACAGCAGCTGGGCAAGGTCGTTCTCTGTCAAGAGCCAGCATTCGGACCCGTACAAGAGTGTGAGCTGATCGCAGCTCTGCCACAGCTTCACTTTTGTGTGGACACTGTATTTGACTGCAAGCACTTCTCAGTGCCTTTCTTCAAAATGACAGCTACACCATCATCTTCCTGAGTATAAAACAGTTTCACCAGTTGCTGCCTTTAGTTTACCAGACCTGCTTTCACTGGTGCCCAGTATATGAAGATTGTTATTTGTGCTAGCTTGCCAGTGTTTGTACATTTCAAAAAACAGTGGTGTTCAAGGCTTCCTTCTTCATGCCAGTACTTTTTTTCTCTGTTTTCACTGCTGTCAGTCATGCAAGTGGTAGCTGGATCCTCGGGAATACCGTTGCACATGGATATAAAAGGATTCTTCATTGCTGTTTCTGTAACAATTCTTTTTTGACCAGTCAAGTTTGTTTGCCATGAATTGAACCACCGAACTTGAAAGACCAGTGGACCCACTCTTCGTTTGGCCTCCACCCTTTGACCCTACCAGGAGTCAAAGCGCAAGGCCCTGACTGGGGTCATTGAGGCACGCAAGCCTCCAGCCCCCACGACATGGTTGTGGAGGATGTTTTGATGAAAATGTGATTAATAAATCTGAATTTGGTGGGGAGGTGAAGAGCAGGGATGTGATGCTGAGGCTTTATAAGGCACTGGTGAGGCCTCACCTTGAGTATTATGTACAATTTTGGGCTCCTCATGTAAGAAAAGATGGGTTGGCATTGGAGAGGGTTCAGAGGAGTTTCACAAGCATGATTCCAGAAATTAAAGGATTTATCATATGAGGAGCTCGGGATTTGTACGTGCTGGAACTTAGAAGGATGAGGGGGTTCTCATTGAAACCTTTCAAATGTTGAAATGACTAGCCAGAGTAGTTGTAGAAAGGATTTTTCCCATAGTGGGGAGAGTCTAGGACAAGTGGGCACACCCTCAGGGTAGAGGGACACCCTTTCAAAACAGAAATGTGGAAAAAGTTCTTTAGCCAGCAGGTGGTGAATTTGTGGAATTTGTTAACACATGCAGCTGTGGAGGCCAGGTCGTTGGGTGTGTTTAAGGCAGAGTTTGTTAGGTTCTTGATAGGACATGGCATCAAAGGTTACGGGGAGAAGGCTGGAAAATGGGTATGAAGAGCAGGGAAAAAAAGGATCAGCCCATGACTGAATGGTGAAGCAGACTCAATGGGCCAAATGGCCTAATTCTGCTCCTATATCTTATAGGTATTGTGAGTGGATGGTGTGTGACCTTTCCTGGGATGAGTTGGTACATGATTCACCATTTCTCTGAGTCATCTGTAAACACAGTGGAACCTTGCTGATCATGGAACACAGTTAGTGTATGACTGACATCCCTGGGCATGTGTATACAAGGGCAATATGCAAACTCTTATTGCTTTGACAACATTTACATTCAATGTTTAAGTAACACAAAATAACTTGACTAAAATAGAGGCATAGATATGTTACTGGTTATCAGCGATGAGAACTGATAGACAGGACCACCTCAATTGGAATCTGCTTCATCATTACTGGTATATGTTGTGAAATTTGTTGTCTTGTAGCAGCAGTATAAGTGCAAGACAAGAAATTAAAGTTGAAAGTAAATAATAACCATAACAGAATTGATGAGAAACCTCCCAGCTGGGGTTTTGCAGAAGACTACAAACACAAAAGAAAGAAAGACTGATAATTATAATAATAAATAAGCAATGAATATTGAGGAAATGAGTTAAAGGACCTTGGAAAGTGAGTCTGTAGGTTGTGTGAGTATTTCAATGATGGGGCAGGTGAAGCTGAGTGAAATTATCCCCTCTGGTTCAAGAGCCTGATGGCTGAGAGGTAATAACTGTTCCGGAACCTGGTAATGAGAAGCGGGCATGTTCCGGAGAGTGAAGGTCTTTAATGACCGAATCTGTCTTTTGAGGCGTTGCCTTTTGAAGAAGTCCTCAGTAGTGGGGACGCTAGTGCCCATGATGGAGCTGGCTGAGCTTACAACTTTCCTGTACCTACGTTTTAGTCAGGCAACTGATGCTTGCGTTTGTTCTGCTGTCTTTGCAACATTTCCTTGATTTTTTAAAAAAAAACATTACAATGGTCTCATTTCGTCATGAAGTCATGTCAAGAACAAGGGGGCATAGGTTTATTATGAGTTTGGTTGACATCTGAAACAGGCATCTAGAGGAGGTGGCAGAAACAGATGGCTATTCCATTTAAGAGGCATTTAAATCGGCAGAGTCAAAAAAGGATAATGTGTTAATGCAGGGAAAATCAGAAACAAGTTTAGTATCACTGGAATATATATCATGAAGTTTGTTTTGCAGCAGCAGACAAAGTACAATATAAATTACCGCTAGTTTCATTAAGAAATATAAAAAAATTAAATACGTAGTGCAAGAAGTGAGGGAGTGTTCAAGGACCATTCAGAAATCTGATGGCAGAGGGGAAAAAGCTGTTCCTAAATTATTGTGTGTGTCTTCAGGCTCCTGTATCTCCTCCCTGATGGTCATAATGAGAAGAGGGCATGTCCTGGGTGATGGGGGTTATTAAAAATGGATGGTGCGGGTTGTTAACAATGGGTCATTAATGATAGACGCCACCTTTTTTTGAGGTGTTGCCATTTGTAGATGGCAAAAGGGGTGAGTGTAGATGGGCAAAACAAAAATTCAGAATCGATTATGATGGGCTGAAGGGCCTGTTCCTGTGTTGTATAACATTCCTCCTGGATAGATTCTTTTTTCTCCTTTTTCTCTCCCTTTTATGAAGTTCTACGTTAATTTTGCGGGAAGTTCATCAACCTGAGGTGGTAGTTCTTCAGTTTCTGTCACTTAAAGCATTTTTCTGCTTCGATTTAGCTGTTGTTACTGTTATGTCTTGTAACTCCAAAAAAAAAACTAATCGTAAGAAAAATAAAGGAAGCCGGGGAAGCACGTCCACTTAGTTTTTACTTTTGTAGGGTTTTGTGAATAAAACATGTGAGAGTTATTTTATATACTTCTATCACGAACAAACCAAATTCAGTCACCTTACACTGAGTCATTATGTCAGACGCTGTCACTTAAAGTGAACATAACAACTCGGTGACGGTGTTTGTGAATTGGGTAGAACAGTTTCTATTATGAACAATATGTGTCATCAGTTCAGTGAGGCACTCAAGTATGATTTGTGGTGTAATGACATCCACCATTCACGTACTTGTATATAATCCATAAGGACTTGCGCACACAAACAAGGAATGTTCAATCAAATGATACATTTACAATATTAAAGTTAGCCTCCATAACTTGAAAAATGTGTACGCTTATAGGAGAGTTTCACTGTGTGTATTGAATTCTATAAAACGTCTGTGTGTCTTAGCCTCTGTCTGTCCTGCGTTGTCAGAGCCAAGACTGCTGTTTGAAAACACTGTGCCCTGGGCTTCTGTGGTCACACAAATTCTGGCCATTCAGAAGCCAATCTGACCAGGTTTGGTTTCTTGAAACCATGTTGTTACGGCTTATTGTGTAACACTGTATTGTGCTTTGGAAGTGACAGACTTCCTTCTGAGCAAAGTACATGCACAGACATGCTCAGCAGAAGACTATTAACCAGCATATTGAACTGGATGCAACTAACGAACTGATGTGTCTGTGGGATCAGGGCTGAGAGGAGAGCTGTGCACACCCAACCCTCACGATGACTGATAACCAGGGATACGGGCCAGCGGAGATCACTCAGCTCTCTGGTTGACTAGGACCTAGTGGAGACTAGCACCCACTGCGATAGAACGAATCAGACCAACATAAACCTGAGCTTTCATGGAATCAACACTCAATTGCGCACTGATGATGTCACCTTGACTGGTGATGAAGTGTTTGTGACCTAACTGCCAGGCTCAGCGGGCAACCCTACAAATGTGCATTGCAGCAGTTAGTGCTGTGTTTTGCAGTGCCAGTGGTAAAACTGAGGTTCGATTCTCACCACTGCCTGTAAGCAAGTTGTGTGGGCTTCCTCCGGGTACTCCAGTTTCCTCCCACGTTCCACGAAAAGATGTGCAGTTAGAGTTGGTGAGTTGTGATCACCCTGTGTTTGTGCCAGAAGTGTGGCAACACCAGCAGAATCCTCAGAGACACATTTCTCTGTATGGTCCGATGTACATGAGAAAAGAAATCTAAATCAGACAATTAAAACTAAACTTCTTTGTCTTCTCCCTGAGCCAGGGGAAACTATTTCATGAATTCCTAACATACATGCGTTTCTGGGCAAAGCAAGTTGTGGTAATAAAATAGACTTATGTGGTATTGCTGGACCATGTTGGAATGGGAGCATATGTTTTGTGACTAATTGGATTTTCCCTTTGGTAATAAGTTTTCTTCGAACTTTGAAAACCCTTCAGATATCCAAAGTACAAATATGTCATCATATACAACCCTGAGATTCATTTTCCTGCGGACATAATAAAAATCAAAGAAAGATTGCACCAACTTGGACATTCAACCGGTGTGCAAAAGACAACAAACTGTGCAAGTACAAAGAGAAAGAAATAATAATAAATAAATCAGCAATAAATATTGAGAACAGCAAATAGAGTTCCTGAAAGTGAGTTCATAAGTTGTGGGAACATCTCAATGATCTCAATGATGGGGCAAGTGAAGTGTTGAACCCTTTGGTTCAAGAGCCTGATGGTTAAAGATTACCGTAAATTCCGGACTATAAGCCGCTACTTTTTTCCCACGCTTTGAACACTGCAGCAACACTGCGGCCTATACTACGGTGCGGCTAATGCATGTTTTTTTATCATGCCGCCAAAAACATTTTGCCTCGTAACAGTAGACTGTTATGAATCCCGTAACTGGGTCACTTACCAGCAAAGATAGAGAGGTCCGTTGAAGTCTGATGTCA
Source organism: Hypanus sabinus (assembly GCF_030144855.1). Classification (NCBI taxonomy): domain Eukaryota; kingdom Metazoa; phylum Chordata; class Chondrichthyes; order Myliobatiformes; family Dasyatidae; genus Hypanus; species Hypanus sabinus. The sequence goes on along the minus strand of NC_082706.1, from coordinate 207,748,056 downwards.
CTATTTTCAAACGTTTTATTTATAAAGGGACACAAAAGTAGGGTTAATACATACATTCAGATAGTGCACATCGTCAACACTCAATCTAAAGCGCGGGTATAGTAATACTCATCATTAAGTGAGCTCTGCTGTTGTCTAGGGTTAATAGATTGTCCGTTGGAAATATAAAAGTCACTCAGAAAGTCTGCAGGCCTCAGCCCTTTGAAAATCGCTGGGTTTCACGTGGGGCGACCAAGAGAGAGAGATTGGGGGAGAAGTGAAAGAACTTGCCGAGTCTTGATGAAACTTCCGTGAAATCGGGGGAGCATTGGTTTCCTCTCCCCAATGTTAGTTAAAAGCGGTTTTCTGTGATTCCAGCCACAAATTCCAATCCCGGAATCTAACGCACGTGGCTTCCTTCAGAATGGCTTCCCGCTGCTGCAGGATCACTCTCTCGTGTCTTCTTGGTGCGTCTGAAGGGGCTGTCCCCCTGAGACTCTCCTTTATACTTCCTCACGGGGTTGCAGGAGTCAGTCAGGTTTGGATGATGCAATCTCTCCCTCAACCAGCCCACCTTGCCTGAGGGCTTTTCACGTGGTCTCCATGAGACAATAGTCGCTGTCGCCTTGTTCTGTATCCCGGGTGGAACGTGCAATTTGGCACGTTTCTCTCTTTCTCTCCGACTGGGTCTACTGACTCCCACCCCCCCCCCCCCCCCACCCTTCGACGGGTGCTCTTGCGATTCTCACAAAGGAGGGGGCTGGGATCATAGCAAGACCAATAGAATTGATGAGTAGTTCACAGAGGTCCAATGAAATTGTACGATAAATCAAGCGCACTTTCACAATTAAATTATTGTAAATCAGTCATTTGTACTCACCCTCATCAACATGGAAAACACTCGAAGAAAAGCATATGATGCAGCTTTTAAGTTAAAGGCGATCAAAAACTTTTCCTGGTAGGCTGCAGTATATATATCTTTTTACCAGTCGTTAGGAGATATTGGAATGTTGTTCATGCACTGTTCAGTAAAAAAGTATACGCAATGTAATTTGTGTGTTACCGATACGTACGTATATTTAAAAGTAGCTGTGTTACAGGCACTGTTCGAAAAAAAGCATTTGCAATATGTATTTGTTTATGTTACCATACGGATTTAATTAAAAGTTAAAAAATCCTCACGTGTAATATCTTTCTGTGTAAATATCTCATATTACAACGTGGGACACCTGCGGCTTGTACGTACAAAATTGATTTTCTTTCTAAAATTAGAGCGTGCGGCTTTTAATCAGGTGCGCTCTGTCGTCCGGAATCTACGGTACTATGAGTTATAATCAGGAATATGAATAAATAAATAATGTGAACAAACTGGTGACATAGTGTTCATGTACTTCTGGACTGCTCAGAAATCTGATGGCAGAGGGGAGGAAGCTGCTCCTAAAATATTGAGCCACAAACAAGAGGAAAATCTGCAGATGCTGGAAATCCGAGCAACTCACACACACACAATGCTGCTGAATGGTTTCGGCCTGAAACGTCAACTGTACTTTCTTCCATAGATACTGCTTGGGCTGCTGAGTTCCTCCAGCATTTTGTTGGTGTTCCAAAAGCGTTGAGTGTGTGCCTTCAGTCTCTTGTACCTCATCGTTGATGTTAGCAATGAGAAGAGGGTGCGTACTGGGTGATGGGGGTCCTGAATAATGGATGCCACCTTTTTGAGTCACGGCCTTTTGAGGATGCCCTCAGTGGTGAGTAGACTAGTGCCCACGATGGAGCTGGCTGAGTTTACAACTTTCTGCAGCTTTTTCCAATCCTCTGCAGTTGCCCCCTCCATACCAGATGCTGGTGCAGCCAGTTATAAAGCGCTCCGCGGTACATCTGCAGAAATTCGCAATAGTCTTTGGTGGTATACCAAATTGCCTGAAAATATGAATGAAATATGGTTTTGCATCAGTATGTTGGGCCCAGGAGAGATCCTCTGAGGTTTTAACACCGAGGAAACTCATCTCAGGGTTGTATATGGTGACATATCTGTACTTTGATAATAAATTGACCTTGAATTTTGAACTCTTTCTACAGACACTTCGTGACCTCCCTGAATGTTTCTAGCATTTCCTGATCTTATTTCATACTTCCAAAATCCTGCAATTGATTTTTTTCTAATTAGTAAATTATATCTTAGTTACAAGGGAACTTGTGCTTTCATGTGTGCAGTAGTTTGGGAGAGGATGTGGTGGAGATGGACGAAGGAGGTGTGGGGGGGGTTATGTGCTTGAAAACGGAAGGGGTCAGGAGCACCTGGAGAGAAAAGGGTGCTTTGGCGGCGTAGTGCTTAGAGCGATGCGATCACAGCTTGGGACGTCGGAGTTCAGATCCGGTGTCATCTGTACAGTGTTTGTTCCTTCTCCCCGTGTGTGTGTGGTTTCCTCCCACATTCGAAAGGTGTGCTGGTTAGTAGGTTAATCGGTCATTATCCCGTGGTTAGGCTAGGATTAAATTGTGGGATTGCTGGGCAGTGGGGCTCGATGGGATGAAAACCCTATTCCCTGCTGTATCTCTAAATGAAAACGATAAACTAAAGAAAAAGTCCTGGTGAGAACGTGCTTGTTCTACACAGGCACTGCCCACAGTCAGAACTGAAACTGGATCTCCGGTGATGTGAGGCACTGCTGTCATAGCGCAACAGTCTGATTTCCGTTTTATCCAGGATCCACTTGCTATTGGGTCATGGCCACGTGGCTGTTGGTGTGTGACAGGAATTTGCGCACAGGCATCTTCCATTCCTCATAACCTGAGTGGAATTAATTTATCCTCGACCCTGATGGACTGCTGGAGAATAAAGATAACATCTGTATTATCTTTACTACCTACTGTGCAGAAGTCTTAGCTATATATATAAAAATGTATGTGCCTCAGACATTTGCACGGTACTGTCATATCTTATGTATCACACTGTCCCGCTGCAGCAAAAGAAAACAAATTCATGACATGTGAGTGATTATAAACTTGATTCTGATGTGGACTGAGAGTGGGAAGGGGGCAGGGAGAGGGGAATCATGGTTGGCGAGGGGGGAGGGAGTGGGAAGCACCAGAGAGACATTCTGTGATGATCAATTGTTTGGAATGAAATGACCTTTCCCGGTGTCTCGGGGCTGGGTGTGTCTGCACACTTGCCATCCCCCTGTCCCTGGCACTCCTCTTCTACCTGTCCCACACCCCTTCCATGGTGCTCCACCAGATTTACCAACATCCTTTGCTTCCAGCAGATATACAAACTTCCTCTTTGCTTCGTGCTGTCTGACCTGCTGAGTTCCTCCAGTGTTTATTTATTGGGCTACAGCACAGAATAGATCCTTCCGCCCCCTTGGAGCTGCGCTGCCCGGCAATTCCCCCCCCCACCCATTCCCCCCCCCCATTTAATCCTAGCTTACTCGTGGGGCATTTTACAACGACCAACTAACCAGTATGTCTTTGGACTGTGAGAGGAAACCAACGCAGTTGTGGGGGAAGCCACAAGCTCTTTACAGACAGTGGTGGGAACTGAACCCAATCGCCCACACTGTAAAGCATTATCTCAACCACTACACGACTGTGTTGCCTCATTTTGTGTGTGTTGCTTTTGAGATCACAGAGTTTGCTTGCCAATGCTATATTTATGATTTATACCTAAAATATAATACACCAAGGAATTGGTTTCTCAGTTTAATAAAAACACAGTTCCAGCTGTGGAAAAATGGGCTAACCAGAGCAAAGCTGACTTGTTAAAATGCATGGTCTAAGAATGCAGGATAAAGGAAAAGGAAGTTGTGACATGACCTTGGGGCACCCTAAAGTGCTCAGCAGCCAAAAATAAAAGTTTATTTTAAAGTGGTCATTGGTGTGATAGGAAATTGGCCATTAATTCATGTTGTGTTAGTTATTTGCAAGTATCACTGAAGTAGTTAGCTATCTCAGCTGTGATGCGATTCAGGTGTAAATGTTGGATCGAAAGCGCAGAAACAAAAAGACAAATAAGAGTTGGAATGAAGTTCAAGTTTAAAGTTCAATGTAAATTTATTATCAAAGTACATAACTGCCACCGTATTCAACCCTGTGATTCGTTTTGTTGCGGGCATTCACAATAAATCCAATAACCAGGATAGAATCAATGAAATACCATACCAATTGGATGGACTTACAACCAATATGCCAGTGAGAACAAACTGCACAAATACAAAAGAAAAAAGATAATAATAATGAAAAATAAGCAATAAATAATGAGAACATGAGATGAAGAGTCCTTGAAATTGAGTCCATAGGCTGTAGGAACAGTTCAGTGCTGGGTGAGTGAAGTTATCCCCTCTGGTTCAAGAACCTAATGGTTGAGGGGAAATAACTGTTCCTGAACCTGGTTCTGTGAGTCCTGAGGCTCCTGTACCTCATTCTTGTTGGCAGCAGCGAGAAAAGAGCATGGCTTGAGTTGTGGGGTCCCTGATGACAGATGCTGCCTTCCTGCAACAGCATTCAACGTAGATGTGCTCAGTGGTGGGAAGGGCATTACCCACGATAAACTGGGCCAAATCCACTATTTTTGGTAAGGTTTTCTGTTCAATGGCATTGTTGTTTCCATACCGGACAGTGATGCAGCCAGTCAATATACTCTCCACTAAGCATCTTTAAAAGTTTAGAGTTTTAGTAGTCATGCTGAATTTTTGCAAACCTCTAAGGAAGTAGAGCACTGCCGTGCACTAAAAGACACAGAGCAGAATTACGTCATTCAGCACATAGAGTCTGCTCTGCCATAACGTCAGGCTGACTTATTTTCAACTCAACCATATTCTCCTGCCTTCTGTATCCAAGAACCTGTCAGCCTCTGAAGTAAAAGCAACCTTTTACAGCAGCTGGTGAACTTTCCCTAAGAGTGCTTGACTCCCAGTGTGTTTTCACCTTGAATCTTTCAATGGTAGGTATACTCTGTACCCATGAGCTTTGTGGATGAAGGAGATCTCTGGTTCATTCATTCGTTGCGTTGAGTTTGATCAATACGATGCAACTGAGCAAAGGAGAAGAAAAGTCACCGGTTCTAGTTTGGCATTTTCTGCAAAGTGAATTGAGCAACATATGGATGGCAGCAAGATGTGGCTTTGGCGTTCGTTCCTGTACAGTGATAGAAGCTGTATTGTTGTCAATTGGACACGTTACTGGAATGTTTCTGAAATGAGGCTCATGCCATGTGCACTGTAGTCATTGAATACATCCCCAAGTGTTCCAAAGATCTTCTCATTAATCATCTTGAAATAAAGTTTGCACAGAGCAAGCAAACTGTTTGCATGTGTGAGATCTCACCAACAGATGTTATGAGTAGTATAATTATTCTTTGTGGATTTAAGGAATTTGTTGGTTGTGATATTGGGATGTTTAAATATTAGCATTAGTTTGCCAATATCTATTTGAACTGAGAACAAGACCATAAGACATAGGAGCAGAGTTAGTCCCTTTGGACCATCGAATCTGCTCCGCCATTCAAATATAATCCCTCTTAACTGCATTCTCCTGCCTTTTTCCCCATAAGTTTGATGCCCTGACTGATCAATAATCTATCAACCTGCGACTTGAATAGACCCAATGGCTTGGCCAACACTGCCGCCTGTGGCAAAGAACCCCACAGATTCACCACCCTCTGACTAAAGAGTGTCCTCCTCCTCTCTGTTCTAAACGAAATTCTTCTGTATTCTGAAGCTGTGCCCTCTGGTCATGGACTCACCCACTGTAGGAAACATCCTATCCATATCTACACTATCTAGGCCTTTCAATATTTGATAGATTTCAATGAGGTTCCCTCTTTATTCTTCAAAACTCAAGTGAGTAAAGGATAACCCCTTTAAGAAAGTAGCACTCCGGACTAGTATCTGATCCTTTATTTTCAGGCTTTGATTTCTGGTTCTAGACACCACTGCCAGGAAAAATTTCAACTCTGAATATTTCCTGTCAAATGCTGCAAGGATTTCATACGCTTCATTGTTCACCTCATTTCTCCTTCTCTGATTTATATAGGCCCTGTCTACTTAATCACTCGTTGTTTGACCATACTGTCCTGTAGAAGTTGTGGCAAGGCAAGGGTTAAGAATGTCCAAGCAAAGCTAGTTTACGGATAGTGTGCAGTCAGCTTTGGCAAGCACAATTTTGAAGAACAGGAGACTGGAGCAAGTGGCATACCAAGGCAAGATAAGGATTCAAACAAAGGATTCTAGGGTGACAGTTACCATTGGTCAGTACTTTGCTAATTCTGAAGTATTATTGGTCTTTGACATCTAGATTCTAATGGCTGTTAACAGCAGTATTATCATATACAGTAAAGGACCTGACCAACTCACAGGTGAAGTGTCGCCTCATCTGGAAGGACTTTTTGGGGCCATGAATGGTGGTGAGGGAGAAGGTGTCGGGGCAGATGTAGCACTTGTCCCCCTTGCAGGGGTAAGTGTCAGGAGGGAGGTCAGAGACCAGATCTAATTCTGACACATCTGTCTACATCTCCTCCACTGCTACAATGAGGTTGGAGGAGCAACCCTTGATACTCTGTCTGGATAGCCTATTTGATGGTATGAATACTGATTTTTCTAACACAGTAATTTCTGCCCCCGCCCCCTTTCTCTTTTTTGCAGTCACCAGTCTGGCTTACCTCGTATCCCTTCTCTTCCCCTCATCTGCCCATCACTTCCTTCTGGTGCCTGTCTCCCTTTCCTTTCTCCCAAGGCCCATTCTTTCTCCTTCAGCCCTTTACCTCTTCCACCGGTTACGTCCCAGCTTTTTACTTCATCCCCACCACCTGGTTTCACCTATCACCGTCTAGCTACCCTCCTCCCTCTCCACTCACCTTATTCTGGCTTCTTCTTCCTTCCGTTCCTGTCCTGATGAAGGGTCTCGGCCTGAAATGTTGATTATTTATTCCTCACCATGGATGCTCTCTGACCTGCTGAATTCCTCCAGCATTTGTGTTACTAAAGATTAGCTTTATTTACCATATATACACAATGCATCAAAACATAAAATACCATAGGACGTAGGAACAGAATTAGGCCATTTGGCCTATGGAGTCTGTTCTGCCATTCAATCATGGTTGTTCCTTTCCCTCCTCTTCAAACCCATTCCCATACCTTCTCCCCAGAACCTTTGATGCCGTGTCCAATCAAGAACCTATCAAGCTCTGCTTTAAATACACCCAATGACCTGGCCTCCACAACTACCTGTAGCAACAAATTCACCACCCATCCTTTTCACATCTACTCTGTCTAGGAGTTCCAATGTTCAAAAGGTTTCCGTGAGATCCCCCTCATCTTTCTAAATTCCAATGAGTACAGACCCAGAGCCATCAAATATTTCTCGTATGATAACCCTTTAATTCCCAGAATCATCCTTGTGAACCTCCTCTGGACCCTCTCCAATGCCAGCACATCTTTTCTAAGATGAGGAGCCCAAAACTGTTCACAATACTCAAGGTGAAGCCTCACCAGTGCCTATAAAGCCTCAGCATCACATCCTTGCTCTTGTATTCTAGACCACTTGAAATGAATTCTAACATGGAATTTGCTTTCTTCACCACTGCCAAGTTAACCACTCCCAAGTCCTTCTGCATCTCAGATTCCTGCATTTTTTCCCTTTATAGAAAATAGTCTGCACGTTTATTTCTACTACCAAAATGCATGACCATGCATTTTCCAACATTGTATTTCATTTGCCACTTTCTTGCCCATTCTCCTAATCTAAGTCCTTCTGCATCCCACCTGTTCGAACAACACTACCTGCCCCTCCACCAATCTTCATATCAGCTGCAAAAAAGAACCTTTCCCAACACTGTTTCTTGTAGAACACCACCAGCCACTGGCAGCCAACCCAAAAAGATCCATTTATTCCCACTCGCTGCCTCCTACCAATAGGCCAATGCTTTATAACCGTGTTACTGGCTTTCCTGTATTATCATGGGCTCTTAACTTAGTAAGCAGCCTCATGTGTGGCACCTTGTCCAAGGCATTCTGAAAACCCAAATTTACAACATGCACTGCATCCCCTTTATCTGTCCTCCTCGTAATCTCCTCGAAGAATTCCAATAGGTTTGTCAGGCAAGATTTTCCATTAATGAAACCATGCTGACTTTGTCCTATCTTGTCCTGTGTCACCAAGTACTCCATCACCTCATCCTTATCAATTGACTCCAAAATTTTCCCAACAACTGAGATCAGAATCAGGTTTATTATCACCGGCATGTAACATGAAATTTGTTAACTTAGTAGCAGCAGTTCAATGCAATACATAATCTAGCAGAGAGAGGAAAAAAATAGTAAATAGAACATAATAAATAAACAAGTAAATCAATTACATATATTGAATAGATTATTAAAAATGTGCAAAAACAGAAATACTATATATTTTAAAAAGTGAGGTACAGGCTATCCGAAGGTAGAGCGTTCCTATGAAACCATTTGTAAACTGAAATGTCGTAAAGTGAAGAAGCAATTACCATTAATTTATATGGGAAAAATTTTGAGCATTCCCAGACCCAAAAAATGACCTACCAAATCAAACCAAATAACACATAAAACCCAAAATAACATGAACATATAGTAAAAGCAGGAATGATATGATAAATACACAGCCTATATAAAGTAGAAATATTGTATGTACAGTGTAGTTTCACTTATCAAAATCGGGAAGACAGCGAGCCAAAATCGATTTGGAGAAAAAATCAGCACGTACACGCATGCACACACAAGGCTTCATGGTCATGATAGTCTTTCTTGGAGTAAACACACGTATAAAGTGGGCGTCTTTTTTTGTAAAAGCAAAAATCCCCTTTGGTTGGTGAAAACAGGTACTAATGTAGGTCTTTTGTAACAGCGAGCTGTCGTAAAGCGAACATTTGAAAAATGGGGCCACCTGTAGAGTCCAAGGATTCAATGTCCATTTAGGAATTAGATGTCAGAGGGGAAGAAGCTGTCCCTGAATCGCTGAGTGTGTGCCTTCAGGCTTCTGTACCTCCTACCTGATGTAACAGTGAGAGAAGTGCATGCCCTGGGTGCTGAAGGTCCTTAATAATGGACGCTGCCTTTCTGAGACACCGCTTCCTAAAGATGTCCTGGGTACTTTGTAGGCTAGTACCCAAGATGGAGCTGACTAGATTTACAACCTTCTGCAGCTTCTTTCGGTCCCGTGCAGTAGCCCCTCCATACCAGACAGTGATGCAGCCTGTCAGAATGCTCTCCATGGTACAACTTTTCTTAAAGAATGGAGTGACATTTGCAATTTTCCAGTCCTCTGGCACCATGCCAAGGTCCAATGATTTTTGAAGATCATTGCTAACGCATCCACAATCTCTAATGCTACCTCTTTCAGAACCCTCGGGTGCAGTTCATCAGATCCGAGTGACTTGTGTACCCTTATGTCTTCCAGCTTTTTGAGCACCTTCTCCTTTGTAATTGTAACAGCACCCACTTATCTTTTTTCACACACAACAACACCTGGCACACTGTTAGTGTCTTCCACAGTGAAGACTGATGCAAAATACTCTCCTTGTCCCCCATGATCATTTCCCCATCTTCATTTTCTAGTGGTCCTATAACCATTCTCATCTCTCTCTTATTTTCTTAACATACTTGGAAAAGCTTTTCCTATTCACTTTGATATTGTTTGCTTGAAACAGTACATCACATACATCAATACAGTGACATGCATCCTTCATGTAATGACCAACACAGTTCTAGGGCAGTTAAGGAAGGGCTGTCCCGGAAGTGTTGCCATGCTTGCAGTCCCAACAGTAATCGTAATGGTACGTCTTTGGAATGTGGGAGGAAACCAGTTGTAAGGAGAATATACAAGCTCCTTATACACAGTGCCAGGGATTGAACCCAGACTGCTGATGCTATAAATCCTTGCTCTAACTTCTTCATTACTGTGCCAATCCATGCATTAGATGCGATACTAAGTGATTTACCAGCCAACATCTTTGAAGTTGAATTGGGAATAGGCCCCGTCCAGTTGATCCAGCGATGCGATTACCCGTATCAAAGACTGAAAGGCAATGAGAAATTATGAAAAATTACAAAACTTTTAGAAGGATAGTAAAGTTGAAAGAAAACAGTTGTTTATTTGTCACATGTACAGTGCTGTGCAAAAGTTCTGTGGACAGATGAGACAAAAGTTGAACTTTTTGGTGGAAATGCACATTGCAATGTTTAGAGGAAAAAGGGCACTGCACACCAACACCAAAACCTCATCCCAACCGTGAAGCATGGTGGAAGGGCCTGGACAGCTTGCAATCGTTAAGGGAACAATGAATTCAAAATTGTATCAAGACATTTTACAGGAGAATGTCTGGGGTAGCCATCCATCACCTGAAGCTTAATAGAAGTTGGATAATGCAACTAGACAATGATCCAAAACGCAAGAGTAAATCAACATCAGAATGGCTTAAAAAGAAAACAATTGTTTTGGAATGGTCAACCTGACCTTAATCCAGTAGAAATGTTGTGGAAGGAAATGAAGCAAGAAGTTCATTCAAGGAAGCCCACCAACATCCCAGAGTTGAAGTAGTTTAGTATGGAGGAATGGCCTAAAATTCCTCCCAGCTGATGTGCAGGACTGATCAACAGTTACCAGAAATGTTTGGTTGAAGTTATTGCTGTACAGGGGGTCACACCAGTTACTGAAAGCAAGGGTTCACCTACTTTTTCCAAAAAATACATGTAATAGTGGATCAATTTCCTTAAAAAATAAATGAACCAGTATAATGTTTGTGTGTTTAATGTAATTGGGTTCTCTTTATCTAATTTTAGGACGCATGAGAAATATATAAAATTCTACAGGGTTCACAAACTTTCTAGCACCACTGTAGCTAGGGTGCACAGTACTGTATTTGTCAATGTGGAGTGGGGAGAGTGAGCTTGTAAATCTGATGGGAGCAAAGGAATTTGGGAACAGTGAGGGTGGAGTACTGTGGGAAGGGTGTGGGACAGGTGGCAAAGAAAGAGAGCTAGGGGTAGGGGTGGTGTGGGAGCAGACACACCCAACCATGAGAAACCAGGCAAGATCATTTGATTCTAAACAATTGGTTTATTGATCATCACAGAATGTCTCTCTGGTGCTTCCCGCTCCCTCCCCTCTCCCTTCCCTTCTTCCCAACCATGATTCCCCTTCCCACTGTCAGTCCACAATGGAGACTCGTATCAGAATCAGGTTTATCATCACTCACATCTGTCATGAAATTTGATTTTTTTTTGAGGCAGCAGTACAGTGTAATATGTAAAATTACTAGAGTATTGTGCAGAAGTCTTAGGCAAGTTATATATGCTTAAAACTTTTTCACAGTACTGTATATGTAAATATTGAAGTATACAGTGAAATGCATTGTTTGCACCAATGTTGAGTGCAGTTCAAGGATTTTCTGGGTGTAACCCACAAGTGTCAACCATGCTTCCAGTACCAACGTAGCTATAACTGCACCAACAACCCGGGTTCAATATCTGTCACTGTCTGCCAGGAGTTTGTACGTTCTCCCTGTGAATTTGTGGGTTTCCTCCGAATGCTCTGATTTCCTCCCACAGTCCAAAGGTGTAGCTGGTTAGTAGGTTAATTGGTCATGTGGGTGTAATTGGGCAGAACGGACTCATTGTGTCCGAAGGGTGTGACAGTTGGAAAAAATAGCATGCACACAACCTAATAACTAACCCTCTCCAATATGTCTTTGGAATGTGGGAGTAAACCCGGTGGAAACACATGCGGTAATACTGCTTATAAAACTATATACCATGAACTTCACCTTTGAATCTGCTGCAATTCTCTGTTGTGCCTGGTGCTCCCGTCACGGCCTACTCTGCATTGATGATACCTGCTGTAAATTGGGAGACATCTTTGTTGAGCACCTCTGATTCATTCACCAAACCACTATTGCCCCGTGGTCAAACATTTTAATTCTAAATCCCATTCCCATTCCAACACAACAGTCCATGGCATTTTCTTGTGCCAAGATGAGGCCACCCTCGGTTGAGGAGCAATGGCTTACAATCCGTATGGGTGATGGCGTGAATATAGATTTCTCCTTACGGTGAACAAATTATTCCCCACCCCTTCCTCTATTTCCCACTGTGACATTTTACCTTCTCTCACCTGCCGATTACTTTCCCCTGGGTCCTCCCCTTCCCTTTCTTCCATGGTCCACTCTCCTTTCCTATCAGATTCCTTCTTCTCCAGCCCTTGACCTTTCCTACCCTCCTGGCTTCACCTATCACTCTGCCTGAAATGTCGACTGTTTATTCTTTTCCACAGATGCTGCCAGACTTGCTGAGTTCCTTCAGAATTTTGTGTGTGTGTGCCTTTAACCATGGAAAATGGTTGTAATAATTTATGACAATTCCAGAACGTAAAATAAACCCGGAATAGTTTCCAATGGCAGTGTAGGGTGTAATTTGTGACTAAAATTGATTCCTTTTGAGGAGATGTGAGGGGATGGAAGGGGTTAATCAGCTCATGAGAAATGATGGGAAAGGATGTTGGGTTATCAATGATGAGAACAAGAGCTGGTCTTTGGGGACGATCGCCTCCAAGCGGGCCTGAGGGAAGATTCGTGAAACGAGCGTCCTGGTGTGAAGTTACTCTTTGTGCGATTAAAAATTGAAATTCAAATTACGGCCCGTCCAATTTGCAAGGTTTTGTGAAATGTCAAATAAAGTCACCCTTATATAGGCTGGAATGAATATAAAGTGCTCATTATGGAAGTGGCATTCGACCGTGAGTAATGAATGCGAGATTGTGTTATGATCTTGGGATGTAAAGGAGGTACAATGGACAACTTTATCCATTACACAAGAGATTCTGCAGACTCTAGAAATCCAAAGCAACACACATACAAAATGCTGGAGGAACTCAGCAGGCCAGGCTGTATCAATGGAAAAGAGTTAACAGTTGATGTTGTGGGCCAGGACCATTCATCGGGACTGAAAAGGAAGGGGAGAAGTCAGAATAAGACGGTGGAGGTAAGGGTGGAAGAAATACGATGTGAGTGATAGGTGAAACCGGGAGAGGGAGAGGTTGAAGAGAAGATTTGCGGTTGATTAGTGAAAGAGATAAAGGGCTGGAAAAGGAGGAATCTGTTGGGGGAGGAGCACCTGAGAGGTGATATGAGACAGGGAAACAGGATTGGGGAATGGTGAAAGAGAGGATGGGAGTGGGGGGAGTTGTGTGTAATTACCAGAAGTTTGAGAAATCGTGTCATCAGGTGTGGCATCTGTGGCAGGAGAGGAGGCCATGGACCGACATGTCTGAATGGGAAATAGGACTGAAATAAACGGTGACCGGGAGATTTTGCTTTTTGTACCAGGCTGTCCCTTGACCTTATCCATTTCTGTCTGGAGATTGTTTTTGCCGTTGGAGGCTGCCGTCCATTTGATCTTGCTTCAAATTAGTTTATCAAGTTTTCAAGCAACGATTGGAGTAGAGTGTACACCAACTGCCCCATCCTCTAACCTGAGGGGAGAATGGCTGTGTTACTTGGTTTAACATGGGGAGGCTGATGCACAGGCCATTGACAGGTCAGGGTCAAGATTCAATGGTATGGAATGCAAGACTGGTGACCCTTCACTGCTGTAGCCTTCCTCTACCTTCACCGCCATTGTGATGTGTCATCATCTTCCACCAGCTCCACTGTCGAGGTCTTGGTTGGATCACTCTTTGTTTGGAACCTTCCCTCTTGACCTTATCAGCAGGGGTGACTCTACCAGGATCTAATGTCCAGACTGCGGAGCTCTCAGGAACTCGGAAGCCTCTCCACCACGACAAAGTAGTATCCACCGACCCATCCCCAGAGTGATGGGGCATTTGATATACCGGTAGTTCCAGTGTGTAGAGAGACTGTGAGGAAGGATGGGTAGCTGACTGGGCAAAACTGCAGTCAGTGGGATGAGTTGGAAATGCACCAAGTATCAGTGACAAGGCTTATGAGCATGGGAACATTGATCAAAACATGAAATGGTGATTCCTGATCTGTTCTGCGATATAGCAGGCAAGACATTTAATTGCTTAAATGAACACAAAGTATCTTACTTCATGAAAGGTTTGTAAATGATGTGTAGCTTTCTAAACAGTACTACATTTTGTCAATTGCCTTGGGGGTATTTTTGAAGTTGCAATTACTACACTAATAAATTATTTATGCACTCAATCTTTCTAATGTTTTAGAGACAGAAAAGTACAGCAGAGAAACAGACCCTTTGGCCCATCCAGTCCATGCTGAACCATTTAACCTGCCTATTCCCATCAACCTGCACTGGGACCATAGCCCTCCATACCCCTACCATCCATCACCTATCCAAACTTCTCTTAAACGTTGAAATTGAGCTTGCATGCTCCACACTCTTGCCCCTCTGAATGAAGAAGTTTCCCCCATGTTCCCTTAAACTCTTTACCTTTCACCCTTAACCCATGACCTCTAGTTGTATTCCTTCTGTTTTGTGGACCTCTGGTCTTACTAAATTGTTCCAAAGTTTTCATTTGTTACCGTCTATTTTTATCCATTCTATGCATTTTGGATCTTGAGAATCTCTGCCTAGATGAGCTAAAGTTAACTTGTCAATATATTTATTTATTGAGATACGGTGTGAAATAGAATTTTCCAGCCCTTTGAGCCACGCTGCCCAGCAGTCCCCCAATTTAACCCCAGCCTAATCACAGGACCATTTGCAACCTACTGACTGGTACATCTTTGGAATGTGGGAAGAAACTGGTCACCTGGAGAACATATAAACTCCGACAGGCAGCGGTGGAAATTGAACCCAGTTCGTCTGTATTGTAAAGCATTGTGCTAACCACTACACTAACGTGCTCTTGTCAATAAGAATACATGTTGCCCAATTTTAGTGTGTGGCTGTCTCTATCTGTTGGAATACATTTTAAAAATCTTGAAAGCTGTACTTAATGTTATTTTTTTCCCAAAAGCAAACGTGGAATTGCAGGAAAACCAAGCAAGGGTTCAAATTAATTTATTTATCATATGCACATCGAAACATACAGTGAAATGTGTCATTTGTGTTAACAACCAACATAACCTCAGAATGTGCTGGGAGGGGGAGCCCGCAAGGTTCGCCACACATTGCTCCACAATGCTCGGCAGAACCACACACGTGCACGCGCACACAGTCCTCAGGATAGGCCACCCAGTGGAGCCGCCGACTTGTACGTATTTGACCCGACTTCCCCAGTAATCTCACAGACCCAGGGCTTCAGCCATCAGGCCTTCTCTTCTGGATTGAGCATTTGAGTGGTGAATCTCGTTTATAGATGAAAGAATTTGGGCCTTTCTACCCTGCTGCTAGTCCTTCAAAGAGCAGAATTCTGGGTAGATGACCAGTACAAACATGACTTTCTTGTACTCGAGTGCTTGACAGTACTCTTTGTAACTGGGGATTTCCCCACTGTTTCTGGCTGGATGTTTCCTGATCTGATAAACTTTCATGAGTCTGCTGTTGGTTTCAGCAAATTGCATCAAGATCTCTTGTCACCCAGAGTCATTAATTGTATTTCCCTTGCTAGTATTCTCCTTGTGTACCTTTCCATATCACTTATGTGTTCCGTTTCTCATTTATTTAGTGTTTCTTTCCACTGATTTGAAACTTGCCCTCCTTTCCCACCTTGACTGTTTCCTTGCTCAACCATCATTTACGTGCAAGTAAAGTGCTGTCTGGCTGCATTCTCCCAAATGTTTCATTGAATACCCATTGTATGCTCAGTGTCAGCCATATTTCAGGAAACTTAGAAATTAGTCAAATTCATGATTTGCTGCAAACTCTTTAGATGCCTTACTGCAATAGTCAAATTCATAATTTGCTGCAAACTTTCTTTAGATGCCTTACTGCAATAGTCAACCAGCTCCATTGATTCCTGAATAAATTGTATAATTGTAGCGGTGTGCTACACGCAGCGCTAAAATTACGACACGGAGTCGGTAACTGCAGTCGAAGAAAAACTTTATTCGAAATCCTCAGCCTCACTTTTAAGCCTCCCTCAACCTGCCCCCCATGGCGCAGAGGCTCCAAAGCTCTGTGCTCGCAAACCCCCGTAGGCTATCTCCCTTAGCCGGAAAGCTGGCTAATTGTGAGCCGGTTCGGATGTGCCAGGAAATGGGTCGCCACATAACCTTGTTTCCTTTAAAACCTGCTTTTGTTTAATGTGGTGGATCAGCCTCTGTACTGCAGATTTTATATGCAGCCTTCTCTCTGAAATGGGAAAGAAGAAGTGAAGTTCTTGTATTTAAATTTCTCGGGCTGCTTA
The DNA here is from genome assembly GCF_030144855.1 of Hypanus sabinus. NCBI lineage: Eukaryota > Metazoa > Chordata > Chondrichthyes > Myliobatiformes > Dasyatidae > Hypanus > Hypanus sabinus. Next base: position 207,731,787 of record NC_082706.1, on the reverse strand, counting down.
AGAGGGCAGCACGATAGCGTAGCAGTTAGTGTAGCACTTGACAACAGCCAGCTGGAAGATTGTAGTTCAATTCCCACCGCTGTCTGGGAGCAGTTTGTATGTTCTCCCCATGACCCAATGGGTTTCCTCCGGGTGCTCCAGTTTCCTCCCAGAGTGTATGGTTAGGGATTGTGAGTTGTGGGCATGCTTTGTTGGCACTGGAAGCTTGGCAACACTTACACAGTCCTCGCCGATTAGATTTGATGCAAAATGCCACTATGCTTTGAGTTCTCTTGCTGTGGCTGTATTTTGTTTATTATTTGTTGTTGTGCTCTTAACTAATCCATTCGTACTGAATGAGCCAGTTTATTTTCTCTTATTCTATAATTTCTTTAGGTAGCTCTGGTGATTGCTCAGTCCAGAAAATATTGTTTAAAATCTTCATTAAACTGTTGCAATTTCTGCTTTCAGGCTGCGACTTCACGAGGAGAAGATTATCAAGGATCGGCGATATCATCTTCGAACTTATCCAAACTGTTTTGTTGCGAAGGAGTTAATTGATTGGCTTCTCGATCACAAAGATGTGACTGACAGGGAAACTGCAATTAAGTTGGTACAGAAGCTGCTAGATCACGGGGTGATCCATCATGGTAAGTTCAGAAACGTTTAATCACTTTACGCCGTTTTTGTTGCTTTGGTAATGTGCCTCCACCAAAGGAGGTGGAAAGATGCTCCTTCCCTCTGCTAGCCTGCAGGTCATCCTAGGGCAAGTTATAATACCTGATTAGCCATCTCCCCCCCCCCCCCCCCCCCCCCCGCCTGATCAGGGTCACATGAAGCCACAGGAGGAGGTGGTGGCTGGTCGTAAGTCCTGGTTATGCCAGGCAGACAATCTCTGAAGAGTATTGTTTATGGCCGGGAGTCACCCGTCTTGGAAAGACACTGCCCAGAAGGTGGCAATGGCAAACCACTTCTGTAGGAAAGAAATTGCCAAGAACAGTCATGGTCATGAAACAACCATGATCACCCATGTCATACAACATGTATGACACTTCGACTTGTTAGGAAAAGTGAAGCAGTGATGGAATGGAGTTACAGGGAGGTGGTCATCCCAAGGCTATAGGAGACAGATAAATAGGTGACTGTCAGAAGAGTGAAGGGAGAACGTAAGAGAGTGGAGAGCACCCCTGCGGCTGTCCCCCTCAACAATAAGTGCTCTATTTGAGTACTGTTGGTGGGGGTGGGGGGTACAGCCTACCTGGGGGAAGTAACAGCAGCTGTGCCTCTGTCACTGAGTCAGTCCTGTGGCTCAGAAGTGTAGGGAACTGAAGAGGATGGAGTGTATAGTTAGGGTGATAGGTTGGCAATTCTGTGGATGTAGAAAGGAAAAACTGATGGTAATTTGCCTCCCAGGTGCCAGGGTCTGAGATGTTGCTGAATGTGTCCAAGATATCCTGAAAAGGGAGGGTGAGCAGCCAGAGGTCGTGGTACATATTGGCACCAGCGACATGGGTAGTAAAAGGGAGGAGGTCCTGGAAAAAGAATACAGGGAGTTAAGAAGGAAGCTGAGAAGCAGGACATTAAGGGTAGCAACACACACACAATGCTGGTGGAACACAGCAGGCCAGGCAGCATCTATAGGGAGAAGCGCTGTCGACATGTCCTGACGAAGGGTCTCGGCCTGAAATGTCAACAGTGCTTCTCCTTATAGATGCTGCCTGGTCTGCTGTGTTCCATCAGCATTTTGTGTGTGTTGCTTGAATTTCCAGCATCTGCAGATTTCCTCGTGTTTGCACATTAAAGGTAGTAATCTCAGGATTGCTGCCTGTGCCACGCGACAATGAGTATAGGAATAGAATGAGGTGGCAGATAAATGCATGGCTGAAGAATTGGAGCAGGGGGCAGGGATTCAGATTTCTGGATAATTGGGACCTCTTCTCGGGCAGGTGCGACCTGTACAAAAGGAAAGGGTTGCACTTGAATCCGAGGGGGCCAGTATTCTTGCAGGCAGATTTACTAGAGCTTTTGGGAGAGATTTAAACTAACATGGCAGGGAATGGGAACCAGTATGATAGAGCTGAGGATGAGCCAGCAGGTTTAAAAGTAGATGATGGGTGTAACATGAATGTAAAGATAGACAAGCCAATGATTGGGTACAAATGCAGACAGAGCAAACTGTACCACAGAGGCAAAATTCAAAAGGGCAAAGAATGCAGCAGTGAAGGTGCTGTATTTAAATGTGCGTAGCATTCGGAATAAGGTGGATGAACTTGTGGCGCAGATAGAGATTGGTCGGTACTATGTTGTGGGCATCACTGAGTCATGGCTGAAAGAAGGCCATACCCATAGCTGGGAGGTTAACAACAAAGGATATACTTGTTAGTGAAAGGACAGGCAGGAAGGCAGAGGCAGTGGTGTGGCTCTGTTGGTAAGAGGTGGAATTACATCTTCAGAAAGCGGCGATATAGGGTCAGAGAATGTTCAATCTTTGTGGGCAGAGTTAAGAAACTGCAAGGGTAAAAACACCATTACGGGAATCCTATAAACCCCCAAATAGTAGCCAAGATGTGGGGTTGAGATGGCTAAAGGAGCTGGAAATGGCATGTAATAAGGGTAATGTCACAATTGTAATGGGGGACTTCAATATGTAAGGGGATTGGGAAAATCAGGTTGCTGTCGGATCGCAAGAGAGGGAATTTGTTGAATGCGTATGAGATGGCTTTTTGGAGCAGCTTGTGCTCGAGCCTTCACAGTGAAAGGTGTTGTGTCATAACCAGATCTTATTAGCAAACTTAATGGTAAAGGAACCTGTAGGAGGCAGTGATCATGATACGATTGAATTCATACTGCAATTTAAGAGGAAGAGGCATAAGTCACATGTATCAGTATCACAATGGAATAAAGGGAATTAGAGGCATGAGAGAGGAGCTTGCCCAGGTGGATTGGAGGGGGATACTGGTGGGGATGACAGTAGAGCACAGATGGCTGAAGTTTCTGGGAGTAGTTCACAAGGCGCAGGATAGATATGTCCCACAGAGGAAGTTCTGAAATGGCAGGGACAGGCATCCGTGGCTGACAAGGGAAGGTAAGGACTGCATAAAAGCCAAGAAAAGGGCAAATCAAGTAGCAAAACTGAATGGGAAGTTGGCTGATTGGGAAGCTTTTAAAATTCAACAAAAGGCAACTAAAAAGCTATAATGGAATTGATGACTTTGTGGCAAAGTTTGTGGATGATAGGAAGTTAGGGGGAGGGGTAGGTAATGCTGAGGAAGCAATATGATTACAGCAGGACTTGGGCATATTGGAAGAATGGGCAAAAAAGCGGCAGATGGAATACAGTGTTGGGAAATGTATGATAATGAGATTTCCCCTCATTTTTCTGAATTTCAGCGAGTACGGGCCCAGTGCCATCAAATGGTCCTCATATGGTAACCCTTTCATTCCCAGAATCATTCTCATGAACTTCCTCTGAAATGTCAGCGCATCCTTTCTTAGATAGTAGGCTGAAAACTGCTCCCAGTACTCCAAGTGAGCCCTTATCAGTGTTGTATAAGGCCTCAACATTACGTCCTTGCTTTTATATCCTCTCAAAATGAATGCTAACATCGCATGAGCCTTCCTCACCGCAGACTACCCCACTCATTTAACTTGCTGCTGGTTATGCCACTGTCCAAGGCAGCTTGTGAAAGTCCTCCATGTGTCTGGTCTTGGCCATCTTCTGACACCATCGTGCACAGGTATAGAACGGTTCTTCATTTGCTGTTTCCGTAACAGTTTTGTTTAGTTAGCTCTGAGCTGAACCCCAAAACATAGGGGACTAGTGGATCACTCTTAGTTTGGCCTTCACCCTTGGACCTGTTTGGCATGGCTGACCCTACTAAGAGCCAAAGCACAAGGCCCTGACTCCAGCCAGAATCAATCACAGGGACACTGAGGCACTGACTGCCAATTATGCCACTGGCATTTAGGGTAGCAATGAAAGTTCTTCATCTTTGGCAGTGTTCAGGCCTTCCTTCATCATGTCTGTAGCTACCTCTTGGTTTTCACTACTGTCAGCCATGCAAGTCCCAGTTGGAGACTCAGGAATATCATCACACTCAGATGTAGAAGGATTCTTCATTGCTGTTTCTGTAACAATTTTGTTTGACCAGCCAGGGTTGTTAGCCCTGAGCTGAACTTCCAAACCTGGAAATCGGTGGACGACTCATAGCCTGGCCTCTGCCCTTTGACCTGTTTGGTATGGGTGAACCTGTGGCCCTGACTCCAGCCAGCTTAGCTTTCCAGGTCACTGAGGCACACAAACCTCTGAACCCTATGGCATGGTTGTGGAGGGTGCAAGTTTAATAGAAATGAATACATTAGTTTTCTAATTTGTCATTAATTACACTTAAGTGGTGATTAATAGAGTACATGTTCCAGTTAGTTTGAATGTGTATAAACTGCAGGGTTGATTGAAAATCTCCAGTACATTCACATTGCCTGTCAATTGAGCTGTATTAATACAACACTTTTTATGACCTCAAGCAAACCGTTCCTGTAACAGACTGGCAGTACTGGCACATTCTGTCTCCACAAAGTAGATCACTTTTTTCTGTGCTTTCTTTGTAGTTTGCGATGAACACAAGGAATTTAAGGATGCCAAACTTTTCTACCGCTTCAGAAAAGATGATGGCACTTTCCCATTGGATAGTGACGTGAAAGTTTTCACCAAGGGCCAAAGGGTATATGAAAAGTAGGTAAATTCTATTTGTTTTAATATCCTCTTCTTCAGCCCATTGGTTACTGGAGCATTGGCCACTGACGTTGGCTTGTCAGAGTCCTCTGTACTGGGCCTGTCTCTCAATTTGTCCCACGTGTAGCCCTCTGAAGATACTTACTCTCCTAAGGAAGAGGCCTTTGCAGCCTCTGGTGGTGGTTCTGTCGCTCTGGGTTGTTACGAGATGGGGTTGCTGGCTCCATGCCCAATCCTCCGTCAATCATTTCCAAGCATGGGACTTTGCTTGGTGGAGTTATCTTTGTAAGATGGAGAGACAATATATGTGAATTATGGTAATCTTTATCGACTTAATATAATGCAGGACATGATGGTACAGGGGTCAGTTTGCTTCAGTGCCAGCAGCCAGATCTTAATTACTGTTTTAAACGTTGCTACAAAGCTAGAAAATATTACATATTGACAGCCCTATATCCTACATCTGATATTTTTACATTAATTGAGCTATCTTCTGGGAATATCTACAGCAGGGATTCCACAGACTCCCTCTGTTAATAGCATAAAAAGGATGGGAATCCTGTCTGATCCGGAAGAAAGAAGTGAGAATATATGTTAAAATTCAACTTTAAAGTAGATGGTGGAACTCCAGTGTGCAATGGAGTGTTGTTTTCTTAACCCAGCCTCTGCAGTAGCAATCAAATCAAATCAAGTTTAATTATCATTCAAACCATACATTGATACAGCTGAATGAGACGGTATTCCTCTGGAGCCAAGGTCTAAAACATTCAAAGTAGCAAGCAAACAATTCCAAATAGCAAGTAACATTCAAAATAGTGAGTAACACAATTCAAAATATCGAGCAAAGCAGCATATTCACTTGAAGAAAAAACCATAGTCTAAGACCCTGAGTGACAATGTCTGGCAATCGATGATACAGTCTCCCAGCAGTTCACAAGTGCATGCAATCCGGCCGGTCATTCCACCATTCGAACATATAATTAAGGAGGTCAGCTCTGAAGGGAGACACCAGGCCCCAGCTGAGCTCCGTCATGCTGTAGCGCTTCCATGTCACTCACCTGGTCTGCAGCAGCAGGCAAACCCAAGGCTTGAGGCCTAGTTCTTGCTGCACCTGAAGCTACATAGCTCCCATACGTTCTGTCCCTCCACTGACAAGGGTAACAGGGTTTCAGCAGCTTACAGTGACTATAGAAAGTATTGACCCACCCTCCCCCGGAAGTTTTCGTGTTTTATTGTTTTACAGCATTGAATCACAGTGTTTTTACCAAATTACCCCTTGATCTGCTCTTCAAATTTGGCTTATGTTATTTTCCAGTTTAAACCTTTTCGAAAACGATTAATAGCTATCATTTATAAACAGTTAATGAATGCTCGCACATCGCCTAATGATAGGGTTCAACGCTCCTGGGAAGTAGAACTTCAACATTCACTCTCAGATAACCAATGGAGTAAAATTTATTATTTAGTCAATAATTCATCTATCTGTGCACACCATATCTTCTTTCTTTCTTTTTCAATCTTTTTATTGATTTTCACATATACACAAAAAAATAACATAGTAATAAGTAAATTATAAATACAATAGACTTGAAATCACATTGATAATAAGATAATAATATCCTACTAAACATCAACAAAAGAAAATACCTTAATCAAGTCCACATGATTATATGAAAAAAAAACAAATAACCATTAAAAAAGAAAAAAAATATTAAAAAATATGTGAGAAAAAATATATATTAAAAAAAAATAAAACACTAAACTAAACTAACATAGGCAATAATAACAGTTTACAAGTATAAGATAGTGTCAAAGAACTCCGGAACTCCATACCTGAACATGAATAAGCAGAAAGGTCTGGAGAAGGCCAAATTAATTCATATGAAAATGTCGAATAAACGGTCTCCAAGTTTCTTCAAATTTAATTGATGAGTCAAAAATAGTGCTTCTAATTTTTTCCAAACTCAGATAAGAAATAGTTTGAGAAAGCCATTGAAATGTAGTAGGAGGATTTACTTCTTTCCAATTTTGTAGTATAGACCTTCTGGCCATTAATGTTACAAAAGCAATCATTCGTCTGATTGAGGGGGAAAACTGATTGCCATCTTCATTTGGTATGCCAAAAATTGCAGTAATAAAATGAGGTTGTAAATCTATATTCCAAATTGAGGAAATAGTAGTAAATATATCCTTCCAATAATTATGTAAAGTGGGACATGACCAAAACATATGGGTCAATGAGGCCACTGCTAAATGACATCTGTCACATAGAGGGTTAATATGAGAATAGAATCGAGCAAGTTTATCTTTAGACATATGAGCTCTATGTACAATTTTAAATTGTATTAAAGCATGTTTAGCACATATAGAAGAAGAATTAACCATTTGCAAAATTTTTTCCCATTTATCTGTTGATATGTTGTATTGAAGTTCTTTTTCCCATTCTTGTTTAATTCTAACTGATATTTCTGGTTGTATCTTCATAATCATATTATAAATAAAAGCTACTAATCCCTTCTGACAAGGATTTAAGGTAAAGATCAAATCTGTAGTGTCCATCAAAGTTGAATTAGGAAAAGATGGTAAAACTTTATGTAAAAAATTTCTAATTTGTAAATATCTGAAAAAATTAGATTTAGGTAATTCAAATTTATTAGAAAGTTGATCGAATGACATCAAAGTATCTTCAAAAAAGAGATCGCGAAAACATTTTATACCTTTCCTTTTCCATATGTTAAAAGCTTGATCTGTCCAGGAGGGTTTGAAAAAGAAATTAAATAAGATAGGGCTATCAAGAACAAAGTTTTTCAAAATAAAAAACTTACGAAATTGAAACCAAATTCGTAATGTATGTTTAATAACAGGATTAAATATTTGTTTATTAAATTTAACTAAATCCGCAGGAAGACAAGAACCAAGAACAGAGAATAGAGAATATCCCTTTACCTCATTACATTCCAAATTTACCCACTGTGGGCACAGTGGTGAATCCAAATCTAATTTCCAATACAATAAATTACGAATATTATTTGCCCAATAATAAAATCTAAAATTAGGTAAAGCTAAACCACCATCTTTTTTTGATTTTTGTAATTGCTTTTTACTTAACCTAGGGTTTTTATTTTGCCACACAAATGAAGAAATTTTTGAATCAATGTTATCAAAAAAAGATTTAGGAATAAAAACTGGTAGGGCTTGAAATAAATATAAAAATTTCGGTAAAATCATCATTTTGACAGCATTAATCCGACCAATTAATGATAAAAACAAGGGAGACCATCTTGTAGTAAGTTGATGAATTTGATGAAGCATAGGTAAAAAATTCATTCTAAATAAATCTTTATATTTCTTGGTAATTTTTATACCTAGATAAGTGAAGTTATCAGTAACAACTTTAAATGGTGTCCTATCAGTCAATAAAGTTTGTGCATTTAAAGGAAATAATTCACTCTTATCTAAATTTAGTTTATAACCAGAAAAAGTACCAAATTGAACCAACAAGGATAAAATAGCAGGAATAGACCTATCAGGGTCAGAAATATATAACAGCAAATCATCAGCATAAAGAGATAATTTATATAACTTCTCATTACGGGTAATACCAAAAATATTAGGAGATTCACGAATAGCAATAGCTAAAGGTTCTAATGCAATATTAAATAATAAAGGACTTAAGGGACAACCTTGTCTCGTACCACGAGATAATTGAAAAAAAGAGGATCTGTGGTTATTCGTAAAAACAGAAGCAACAGGTTTATGATATATTAATTTAATCCATGATATAAAATTAGGACTAAAATTAAAATTTCTCAATGTATTAAATAAATATATCCATTCAACTCTATCAAAAGCTTTTTCAGCATCTAATGAAATAACACATTCTGGGATTGTGGGTGGTGAAGTATGAATTATATTAATCAATTTTCTAACATTAAAAAAGGAATACCGATTCCTCATAAAACCAGTTTGATCTTCTGAAATAATCTGAGACAGTACTTTTTCTAATCTAATAGCTAAAATTTTTGTAAGAATCTTAGAATCTACATTTAATAATGATATAGGGCGATAAGATGTACATAAAGTAGGATCTTTATCTTTTTTAAGAATTAGAGAAATATTAGCTTCATAAAAAGATTGAGGTAATCTCTTCTTAGCAAACGCATCATTAAAAATTTCACATAACCAAGGAGAAAGCAAAGAAGAAAAAGTTTTAAAAAATTCTACTATATAACCATCAGGACCAGGAGCTTTCCCTGAGTTCATTGATGAAATAGCCTCTCCTATTTCCACTATAGAAATAGGAGCATCTAACAGACTATGATCTTCATCAGTCAGTTTAGGAATATTCAAATTGTTAAAAAAATTATCTATCATGGACTGGTCACCATCAAATTCTGAATGATATAAAGATTTATAAAAATCTTGAAAGGTATTATTAATTTCTTTATGATCAGTAGTTAAATTACCGTCTGATTTGTGAATTTTAATAATTTGTCGCTTAGTCGAGATAGCCTTTAATTGATTAGCTAACAGTTTACCAGTACGGTCACTATGAATATAAAATTGAGCCCTGGTCCTAATTAATTGATTTTCAATTGAAGAAGATAATAGTAAACTATGTTCCATTTGAAGCTCAACTCTCTTCTTATAAAGTTCTTTGGTAGGAGTCACGGAATAAATCTTATCAATTTCCTTAATTTTATCCACCAATAAAGCAATATCTAAATATCTTTGTTTTCTTTTACCAACAGAATATGAGATAATTTGACCACGAATAAAAGCCTTAAAAGAGTCCCAAAGTATTCCTCTGTCGATTTCTTCAGTACAGTTTGTAGAAAAGAACAAGTCAATTTGCTGTTTTATATAAGTAATAAATTCCGGGTCTTGAAGCAAAGTAGCGTTAAGTCTCCAAGATCTGGTGTTATTGGAATAGTCCGAAATCTTAATAGATAACTTCAAAGGTGCATGATCCGAAATAGTAATAGAATCATATTTACAATCAATAACATCCGTTAATAACCGATGATCAATAAGAAAATAGTCAATTCTAGAGTAACTATGATATACATGTGAAAAAAAAGAAAATTCTTTATCTTTAGGGTTCAAAAACCGCCATATTTCTGTAATTCCCGAGTCAACCAAAAATGAATTAATAAGTAGGGCTGATCTATTCGGAAGAGTGCGAATAGGTTTAGATCTATCCATCAAAGGATTCAAGCAACAATTAAAATCTCCACCCATTATCAACATATATTCATTTAGATTAGGAAGAGAGGTAAATAAACGTCTAAAAAATTCAGGGCAATCAAAGTTTGGAGCATAAATATTAACTAGAACAACTTTCCGATGGAAAGGTAGACCAGTTATCAACAAAAATCTACCCTGTGGGTCAGAGATAATTTCATGATGTGTAAACGATATTGAGGGATCTATAAAAATAGACACACCCCTAATTTTGGCGGTACAATTCGAATGAAATTGTTGACCCTTCCAGAACCTAAAAAAACGTTGATTATCCTCCCTCCTGATATGGGTCTCCTGTGCAAAGATAATATTAGCATTCAGTCTATGGAATACTTTAAATATTTTTTTGCGTTTAATCGGATGATTTAAACCATTAGTATTCCAGGAGATAAAGTTAACAGATCTATCCATCATACCAATATTAATTGTGTGTATCATAAAAGGTTAAAAAGACACATAACCCACAATTCAGGAAGGAGGAAAATTGATTCAGGAGCAGCCGGAGAACATGACACCTCAACAATATTAGTAATTTAAAGTCGGCCCATAAACTAAAAGCAAAAAAATAAAAAGCAAAAGCGTGAAAAAAGATCCCTACCCCCTCCCCCCACCCTTCGAAAAAAAGCCAAGCGGCAGGCGCATAATCTAATACTAATATTACCCCCATTTCAAGATGGCAGCTCTATAAAAAAAAGATTAGAAGAAAACTATATATCACCCAAATTAAAATATAGAGTTGCAAAAAAAAATATATATATCAATCAGAATAATAAAAAAAAACTAATATAATACAACAATCATTAATAAAAAAAAGGTATAAACGTCAAAATTTAAAAGTGTAGTATACCTTTAAAAAAAAATCCCATATTCAAATACAAGATGACGTTTCAAGAGCAAAGACTTATGGGAAGAAGAAACGCCATTTTGAAAAAGCCATATTACTAAATACAGAAGTGAGTTCAGCGATCTGTTAAAAGACAAAATAACATTTAAAAAGAAAGGGATATAATAAACAGTACAACATATATATAAAAAAAACTAAAAATCCAAAACATTCGTCCCATATCTGAGTACAGGCAAACAGATAAATGCTTGTAAAAAACAGAATCTTACGGGAAAAATAAACATCTTAAAAAAAAGATAAATCATTAATGCAAAATATAAACGTATATAACCAAAACAGAAAGAAAAAAAAGAATATTATCAAAATTAAAAAAAAACATCTATAAACAATGAAGCTAGTAAAAAAAACCGGACCCATAGATCAAAAGATAAAAAGTTATAACCCAACTTCATAGGTTAAAACTTAAAATAGAAAGATATCCTCTCTCCGAAAAATCTTCCACATAACACATAGTTCAAGTTGCGGTAGAAGATCGAAATTCTCCAACAAATTTCTTCGCTTCTTCCAGAGTGTTGAAAAATCGTTGACTGTTGTCGGGCAGCACAATTCTAAGCTTCGCTGGATACATTAAAGCTTGTCTAAGTCCGATCGAATGAATCTCTGCCATCACTGGTTTAAAAGCGATCCTGGCTCTCATTACTTCAAAAGAATAATCCTCAACAATTCGAAATTGAAAGTTTTTGTAGGAAATCATACCTTTTTTACGAGCTAATCGAATTAGAAGCTCTTTCTCACGAGGATAATGAAGGCGAACAATCACCGCTCGTGGTTTATCAGGCACAGACGAAAACCTCGCAACTCTGTGAGCGCGGTCGATAATAGGTTTAGTTTGCAAACCTTCATCACCGAAAATTTCCCATAGTAAATTAGAGAAAAATTCAGTTAAATCACCGGACTCAACTTTTTCGGGAAACCCGATAATACGCAAATTCTGTCTGCGAGATCGATTTTCAAGATCAGAAATTTTAAACTTATACTGATCTACAGTCTTAAGAGTCGATTGTATCTTCTTATCCAACACTTCAATTGTACGTACTTTTTCAACAATTAATTTTTCAAGAGTCGCCAACTTATCTTCATGCCGCTGAATAACCGATGCCTGCGACTGAAACTTAGTATCAAGCGATTTAACAGCTCCTTCAAGTTCAGACATTTTCGTGGTAAACGTGTTTTCCAAACTTGCCATTTTACTTTCCAAACTTGCCATTTTACTTTGCAGCTTGTTATCCAAACCTGCAAGTTTAGTGTCCAGAAGATTAGAAATTGTTTCAACAGATAAAGGCTCCTTAGACGATTTCTTACTTGTAGCCATTTTAAGTTCGGCAAAGTTAGATCAAATATAGTTTTAAAAGAAAAAAAAGTCAATCGAAAATATCAACTCATTTTATTAAATTCAAAAAGATTAGATTAAAGGGTGATTATAGTTAGAAAAGTGAAGAGCGCCTAAAAGGCAGATGTTTACGTCGCCATCTTGAAACTCCCACCATATCTTAATTCAGTTTAAGATAGTACATAGGGCCCATATGTCCAAAGATAAATTGGCGCATATTTTTCCTAATATAAGCCCTATTTGTGACAGATGTAACGCAGAAGTGGCTACTCTAACTCATATGTTTTGGTCGTGTGTAAGTTTAAATAATTTTTGGAGGGATGTGTTTGGAATATTATCTAAAGTTATAGATATGGATGTTCAACTTAATCCACTTACAGAAATTTTTGGGATTTTCCCAGAGGAAGCAAGCAAAGTGTCTGCCTCCGCCCAACATGTGATAGCCTTTTCAACTTTACTGGCTAGGAGAGCTATTTTGTTGCACTGGAAAGAATCTTAACCCGCCTACTGTTTTCTATTGGCTCTCCTCCATCATGTCAAGTTTAAGCTTGGAGAAAATTAGAAGCCGGACATTTGATACATCTTTTGATTTTGAACAAGTCTGGCGACCCTTTATTCGATATTTTCACATGATTTAATTTATCTTTATTTATTTATTTTTCTTTATTCTCTTTGGAGAATATCCTTGTCCATGAAGGTTCGGAGATGACTGGAAGGATGTGTTTATTTTTTTTTCTCTCTTTTTTAAGTTTATCCTCATTTGGACTGCCCAATCTTTCTTTTTCTTTTTTTCTTTCGCTCTTTTTTTGTTTTAGTTTAGTTAGTGGGGTTTTTCTTTCTCTATCAATAAAATTTCCAATCTTTTTTAACGATTGCTATGAGGAGTTGTAATTTTTCCTCTGACCATTGTATATATAACAGCATAATATATTACCTATTTGTTTGATATTATATGCTTTTTGTCTTTAATATTGCTGTTTATATGTCTTTTATATTATCTACTTGTTAAACTCTTTCGATTTGTATTTGTATATTCTTTATTTGAAAAACAATAAAAAAAGATTGAAAAAACTGAAATGAATCACAGTGGCTTTTTATTGACTCCAATCAACAAAAAAGACTCTTTTGAGTCAGAGTGAAAACAGATCTCTAGAAAGTTATCAAAATTAATTACAGATATAAAATTCAAAGTAATTGATTGTATAAATATTTACTCCCTTTAATATCACAGGTGCAGCCAATTGGTTTCAGGAGTCACATAATTAGTTAAATGGAGATCACCTGTGTGCAGTCACGGTGTTTCAAATGATTGTAGTAAAAATATACCCCTGTGTCTGGAAGGTCCCACTTACCCCATCTTTTTCCAGTGACTTCAGTCAATTTTAGATTAGTGACGTCCAAAGATCCTGATATGCCTAAGAGTCTTATTGGTTCATCAATATTTTGAGGAAGCTTGTTGTGATATGCTAATCATTTTTACTGACAGATCAAAGATAATTTAACAAAGAATATTGGTGTGGCTGCTTTTGTGCCTGACTTGCAGGAAACAATAAAAAAGAACTTCTTGTGAACCATTTATCAGTATATACAGCAGATTTGGTTGCCATCATTTTGTGCTTACAGTGGGAGGAGGAAATTTGTCCTTGCAAAGTTATAATTTGTTCAGCTTTTTTGGTTTGGACTAGTCATAAAACAGGTAATTCTACCAATGGTCAGGTTTACTGTTGGAAGCTCTTCAAACTTAATTTCATATTCAGAGTAATAGTCCATACGTCCTCTGCGTATGGGTCCCTGAACATTGAGGCATTGACTGGAATGAGTGGGTTCATTGTTTAGCCAAAAAAACTGTTAAAATTCAGCTGTGGGTATCAACCTTCCACTTAGCAAATGTTAAGCAAAGGGGTTGGTCAGGCTAAGAATAAGAGGATTATGGCAAGACTTGTGGGATAATGGACATAAGGGGAGACACCTTTACAGAATATATAAAACTTTTGGATTGATGGGAGAAGGGGGTAAGACAAGAAGGGGAAGGTATTAGGTTGACTCGACTTAGAATTGGGCTTAATTATCCCTTGTATCTTGTTAGAAAACATTACTCTGCGGTGTGTAGATTTGGTCATCATAATGAAACAGTTGAACACATTCTTTTACAATGTTTGCATATAAGGTTGAAAGAAAGAAAATGCAGGCTTCACAACTATCTTTGGGGGTTGATAGTTTTCATTTAAAAACTTTTAAATTATGGAAGTGACATTAATTCACAATATTGTCTTTCATTATTGACAATCTTTGGGGCATTTTAGGGTAATTTAGTTTTCTTTTGATATAGAACTTGTAGGGGTCTTATTTCCCAACTCTACACCACACTCCAGTCCGGTTGGTGGGTGTAATATACCTTTAAGTTGGATTGCCAACCATCATTAAAAATCAGAAGAAGGTCCAACTGCTGATGAGTCAGAATCTTGGCAAAAACGACACCATGGAGACACAAGAACGCCCCAAGCAACTTTGTGAAAGGTTATTGAAAAGCACAAGTCAGGAGATGGATACAGGGAAATTTCCAAGTTACTGAATGTTCCCTGGAGTACAGATAAGTCAAGAAATGAAAAGAGTATGGCACAGCTGTAAATCAGTCTAGAGCAGGCCATCATCAAAAACTGACTGACCGTGCAGGAAAGGGACTAGTGAGGGAGGCCACCAAGAGACCTATGACACTCTGGAGGAGTTACCAACTTCAGTAGCTGAGATGGAAGAGGCTGTGCATACAACAACTGTTGTCCAGGTGCTTCACCAGTCGCTGCTTTATGGAGAGTGGCAAAGAGAAAGCCTTCGTTTGGAAAAACAACTTGCATGATACCTCGGCTAGAGTTTGTGGGATACTCTAAACTCAGCTGGAAGAAGGTTCTATGGTCTGATGAAACCAAAATCGAGCTTGTTCGTCATGAGATTATAAACCCTATGTTTGGCGTAAACCTAAGGTTGCACAACATCAAAAACACACCATCCCTACTCTGTGCAAGGTGGTGGCTGCATCCTGCTGTGGGGATGCTTCACTGCAGCAGGCCCTGGAAAACTTGTGAAGGTAGAGGGTGAAATTAATCCAAAATACAGGGAAATCCTGAAGGAAAACCTGATGCAGTCTGGTCTACAAGAGAACTGTGACTTATGAGAAGATTTGTTTTCCAGCAAGATAATGACCCCAAGCAATAAAGCCAAAGCTACACAGGAATAGCTTAAAAACAACAAAGTTAATGTCCTGGAGTGGCTAAGTCAGAGTCCAGACCTCAATCCATAGAAACATAGAAAACCTACAGCACAATGCAGGCCCTTTGGCCCACAATGCTGTACTTACTTACTTTAGAAATTACCTCAGGTTACCCATAGCCCTCTATTTTTCTAAGCTGCATGTACCTGTCCAGGAGTCTCTTAAAAGACCCTATCATATTCGCCTCCACCACTGTCGCCAGCAGCCATTCCACGCACTCACCACTCTCTGCATAATAAAAAAACACTTAACCCTGACATCTCCTGCACCTACTTCCAAGCACCTTAAAACTGTGCCCTCTTGTGTTAGCCTTTTCAGCCCTGGGAAAAAGCCTCTGACTATCCACAGGATCAATGCCTGTCATCACCTTATACACCTCTATCAGGCTACCTCTCATCCTCCATCGCTCCGAGGAGAAAAGGCCAAGTTCACTGAACCTATTCTCGTAAGGCATGCTCCCCAATCCAGGCAACATCCTTGTAAATCTCCTCTGCACGCTTTCTATAGTTTCCACATCCTATTGAGAATTTGTGGCTGGACTTGAAAAGGGCTGTTACCTTATGATCCCCATGTAATGTGACAGAGCTTGAGTAGTTTTGAGCAGAATGGGGAAAGATTGCAGTGTCCAGATGTGTAAAGCTGATAGAGACCTATCCACACAGACTCAAGGCTGTAATTGCTGCCAAAGGTGCATCTACTAAATACTGACCTGAGGGGGCTGAGTAATTATGCAATCAATTTTTTTTTGTGTTTAATAATTATAATAAATTTAGACCAATTTGTAGAAGTTTGTTTTGACTTTGACATGAGTCTTTTCTGTTGATCAGTGTCAAAAAAGCCAAATTAAATCCACTGTGATTCAGGGTTGTAAAACAATTAGACGTGAAAACTTCCAATGGGGGTGATACTTTTTGTAGTTGCTGTACTTTATCAATGTCCAGCAGAGCCTTATGATCGCAAGTGAAATGTCCGCAACAATCTCCCACGGTTACACTGCACCAACTCTGACGCTTCTGAGTAGCGGACAGCAACGCGGTCTGCAGCCAGGTCAGTTCATTCACTCCCAAACCGGCTCCTTCGACACACTGGCGGGCTCCTTCGATATCCCGACCGGCTCCTCCGTCACCGTAGCAGGCTCCGCCGTCAACACCGGTCCAGCTACCCTGATCAACGAGCAGCTCACTGATGGAGTAGCCCTGCAATACCCGATGTTCTTGGAGTTGACATTTCTTGTGATCGTGAAAAAACAAATTTTACAAAGGAAAAAACAGCTTTGGTTGGCCCCCGCGAGGCTGCTGAGTTTGCAGAAGTACTTGCACTTGCCGAGCTGTTCAGTTGAATTATTTTTGTGAAGTTGTAAATGCATCCAATTTCAGTGGGTCTAAGAGAAAGATTAAAGATGAGTCTTATTCTACATCGAAATGTACCATGAAAAGCAACGTTGTATGAATAGCTAACACAGTCTGAGGATTGTGCCAAGGGCAGCCCGCAAGTATTGCCACGCTTCTGGTGCCAACATAGCATGCCTATAACTTACTAACCCCAACGTGTACATCTCTGGAATGTGTGAGGAACCTGGAACACCGGGAGGAATCCCGTGGGTAGAATATACAAGACAGCGAGAGGAACAAACCCAGTCTTCGGTGCTGTTACGCTGCATGAAGCAAGGCAGATGTAGAGGAACGTTTGGCAAGTAGGTGAAAGCAGTGCGATGGAAGGTAAAACAGCTGAGAAGAATTCCCTGACTGAGTGCGGAATAAAGTTCAAAGTACATTTATCGTCAAAGTATGTACACTGTGTCAACAATATCATTGGAAAAATTGTCATGTAAATTTGATTTAGGAGGGTTAAAGCTTACAAATTTTAAGAATTATTATAAAGCAAATCAACTTAGATTTATTGTGTCTTTTTTTGATGAGGAAAAACCGGCATGGATTAGAATAGAATTAGATAAGCTAGGAGAAAACATACCAGAAGATTTTATATATAAATGGGAATCCAAATGGATATGGGGAAAAAAAAGAATCTCATATTAAGACACTTGATTGATTTATGGAATAAGGTAAATATGGATGATGAGATAAAGAAATCTTTATTAGCAAAAAGAACTTTAATTCAAAATAGGCTTATTCCTTTTACAATGGATAATAAACTTTTACATAATTGGTTCCAAAAGGGGATTAAATATATAGGTGATTGTTTTGAAGGAGGTGTATTGATGTCATTTGATCAATTAAAAAATAAATATAAAATATCAAACAGCACTCTTTTCTGTTATTTTCAATTAAAGGCTTATTTACGAGAAAAGCTGGGTCAAACAATGTTGATGCCAAAACCTAGTGAAATAGAAATATTAATTCAAAAATCGGAAAAATAAAAAAAATTTACATCCTGTATGTACAATTTGATTCAAAAACAGACAATTAAATCAGGAATTCATAAATCAGGAAAAAAATGGGAGTCTGATTTGAATATTAAAATTGATGGAAAAAGCTGGTCAAGATTATGTTCTGATAGTGTGATAAATACAATAAATGTTTAACTTAGATTAGTACAATATAATTTTTTACATCAAATATATAAAACACCACAGAAAATAAATAGATTAAATTCAAATATGTCTGACCAATGTTTTCGATATAATCAAGAAATTGGTACTTTTTTACATTCTACTTGGTCTTGTTTTAAAATTCAATCATTTTGGATAAATCTAAGACTTTTATTGGAACAAATTACTGGAGTATAACTCCCACATAGTCCAATATTATTTTTATTAGGAGACATTGAAGGGACAATACCGGAACAATACCAGAACTTAAATTGAATAAGTATCAGAAAAAATATATAAAAATTGCATTGGCAGTAGCCAAAAAAGTTATCGCAGTAACTTGGAAATCTGATTTATAATTAACTATGGATCATTGGAATAATGAAATATATAGTTGTATTCCACATGAAAAAATTACATATAATCTAAGAAATGAATATGATATATTTTTGAAAATTTGGCTTCCATACCTACAAAAGATAGGATTAAATACATAGGTCCTTTGAAGATAAAATTATAAAGTAATTGGGGAAAGTAAAAATAAAAATAAAAGTTATTTTGAACTCCATGGAGCATGTGGGGATCCTCCGATATCCAGGCAATCTTTCTCTTCTTTCTTTCTTTTCTTTAGACAAGGGTTAAGGGGGGGGGGGTTAGAGGGGGAGGGTTAATATTTTTTTTTCTTTCTTCACTATTTTATCGTTACATTTATTCTTTGTAATTTTCTAAAAAATTAATAAATAAAAAAGTATGTACACTATATAAACCCTTGAGAATTGTCTCCTTTCAGGTGGCCACAAAAGAACCCATGAAGGAAAATGTCAAGCACCCAATGTGTAGGGAGAAAAAAAAGGGAAATTGTGCAAACAATAAAAGTAAGCAATTGGCATTTAGAGGTGGAGTTGACGAAAGTGAGACTGTCCATAGACCCTCAGTTTAGTGCGGAGCTGAGTAAGTGTCACAGAGCAGTGAGCGAAACTAGTGTATCCCTCACTCCTGGCCCCAACACTCTGACCTTTTCAATCTAGCCTGCCTGCCACTTATATCATCCAAACATTGGGTTGTTCCTCGCTGTTGGACCCAGGCCCTGCCGCTTTGATATGGGCCTGTCCTTGAGTGAGGAAAGAGCTGAGGTTTGAGCACTGGGCTGAATTGGAAGTACAAGAACATCTGGGTTTTTATACAGTTAGGCCGCAGGTAGAACACTGAAGGATGCTCATTGAGTCACTGTCAAAGGAAGTTTGTGATTGGATGAGAGTCCATATAAAAAATGGAATTGTAAAGATGTTGCCAATTTGAGAGGTTTTGGCTCTGATGATTGGGTAGGCCAGAATTTATTACTTTGGAACAGATGGGATTTAGCTAAAATGGATCACAAAAATGAGAGTGAGTTCAAAATAAATTTATTATCAAGGTATGTATATGTCACAAAATAATCCTGAGATTCATTTTCTTGAAGAAACACAATAGAATCAATGAGAACCCACACACAAGAATGACAGACAACCAATGTGCAAAAGACAAATTGTGGAAATTCAAAGGAAAAATAATCAAACAAACAAACAAACAAACAAATAAATAAATAAACAAACAAGCAGATAAATAAACAAACAAGCAAGCAAGCAAGCAAGCAAGCAATAAATATCAATAACATGAGTTGAAGAGTCCTTGAAAGTAAGTCCAAAGGCTGTGGGAACAGTTCAGTATTGGGCAGAGTGAAGATTTTCCATCTGGTTCAGAAGCCTGATGGTTGAGGGTTAATAACAGTTCCTGAACCTGGTGGTGTGGGTTCTGAGGCTCCCGTACCTCTTTCCTGATGGCAGCAGCGAGAAGAGAGCGCAGTCTGGGTGGTGGGATCTCTGATAATGGATACTGCTTTCCTGTGACAATGCTCTGTGTCGATGTGCACAGTCATGGGGAGGGTTTTGCCTGTGAGGGACAGAGCCATAGCAACTACTTTTAGTAGGATTTTCCATTCAAGGGCATTGGCGTTTCCCTATCCTTCTGAATCCCATTTCTTCTACCTGTAACCTTTCAAGAACCTATCATTCTCTGTTTTAAATGTACCCAATGACCGCAGCTGTCTGTGCAATAAATTCCACAGATTTGCCACCCTCTGGCTAAAGAAATGCCTCATCTCCGTTCTAAAGGGACATTCTTCTATTCTGATGCCGTGCCCTCTGGTCCTTGGCTTCCCCCACTACTGGAAACATCCTCTCCGCATCCTAATACATGATAGGTTTCAATGAGATGCCCTTAGCAGACAGTGAAAGTAATTTAAACAACACTGGACAACAATTATTTTGCTTCCTCATGAATTATCTCATGAATTTTGGGCTGCTGATCATGAAAATCACCATGAAATTTACGTATCACATACCCTTTCTTTAAAATTGACTAGATTTGTTGTTTCAATTCATAATACAAGTCTATTAAAATGTTGCCCACAATGCAAGCTGAAAAGTTTTCTATCTTGTCCAGGCATGCCTGGGTGTGCTTAGACCGGGTGGATGCTGCATGACAGGACAGGTTTTAGAAAGGCTATAAAAGCATCATGCACACACCGTTCCCTGCAATGCGTTTACATGTTACTCAGTTTGCGATCATGTTGATGTGCATGTACTTATTATAATAAAGTAATTGTATTTTCAGCAGTATTTGTGATAGCAATATTGCAATAGCAGCAATACCTCCTTTATATTTGGGGCGAGTAGACGCTTAAATCTCAAAGGTGGAGCATGATTCCTTATTAAGAAAGCCTATGAGCTCAACTTTGGTGACCTAGACAGAGCCTGTCTTATATTTGTTGCACAACGTGCGCTGCCGATCTCAGAGCTCGTCTCAGAGGTACTCGGAAGTCAATGCCATTCGCTGTCCCGATGATATGGAAAGAGCAGAATGATCATGTGATGGACTGCTACTTCGGTCTGACCAGTACGTCTGGTTTCTCTGTGAGAAACAAATCCATTCAATACCCCGATCTCCCTTTAGCCATGAGACCTGTGGCGCATGATGACAGTGTTCCAGTGCTGAAGCCAGCAGAGACATGGAGTCTGGAGGAGGCAGACGAAGATGCCATGAAGTACGAGCCAGGAATGGAAAAGAGCGCTGATACCGACACAGATTTTGAACCCGTTATGCTGAGTGAATCTCATCTGATAACTCAATCTGACGTGGTCAGAGAGTTGGGTTTGCCAAAGGCAAAAGCAGAATCACTGGGTTCAAGACTGCAAAGAGGGTATTTGCTGTCACCAGGCACAAAAATTTCAGTGAAAGGTTTCGATATTGAAGACAGATGTTTCCCAGAATCACTAATTAAGGAAGACATTTTTGTTGGTCCAAAATCAGGCAATTTGAAGAACTTCTAGTGGGACCGGAGAAAATCACATGGAAGGCATTCAGATTCAGATTCAGTTTATTGTCATTTATAAACCACAAGTACAATGCAGTTAAAAAAATGAGATAACGTTCTCCGGAATGATATCACGAAAAAGCACAAAACAGACCACACAAGAAAAACCACATAACGTTTGGTAATCCCCAATCCAGAGTCCGGAGAGGCTGCTGCGTATCGATATCAAGCTACCGTCTTAGCACGTTCC
The DNA here is from genome assembly GCF_030144855.1 of Hypanus sabinus. Lineage (NCBI taxonomy): Eukaryota > Metazoa > Chordata > Chondrichthyes > Myliobatiformes > Dasyatidae > Hypanus > Hypanus sabinus. The sequence goes on along the minus strand of NC_082706.1, from coordinate 207,710,183 downwards.
CTGGAAAGGAACTACAAACCCATCAGACAAACCTAAAGCTACAAGACCTACACAAAACCACATAGTTACATATAGTTATAGTTAACATATAGTTTCAACAGTGCAAAGCAATACCGTAATCTGATAAAAAGCAGTCCGTGGCACGGTTTGAAAGAAAGTCTCAAAGTCCCGACAGCCCATCATCTCACTCAGACGGTAGAAGGAAGAAAGACTCTTCCTGCCATGAACTTCCAGCGCCGCAGCTTGCCGATACAGCACTTTGGGAGCTCTGACCACAGCCAACTCCGAGTCTGATTGAAAACTTCGAGCCTCCGACCAGCCCTGCCGAGCACCATCTCTGCCGAGCGCTTCCCCCTCGGCACTGGCTGCCAAGCAACAGGCAAAGCCGAGGATTTGGGGCCTTCTTCCCGGAGATTTTTCCGATCGCACAGTAGCAGCGGCAGCGAAACAGGCATTTCAAAAGTTCCACCAGATGTTCCTCCGTGCTTCTCACATCCGTCTCCATCAAATCAGGATTGTACACGGCATCCTATGTGACAGATTACAGTTATTCATTCCAAAGTGGCTGCTGAGCGCTGCGTTGCCCCGCCATCTTGCATCAAGCATGTTGTTGAAAATTTTCTTGCAACTACAGAGCACCAAACTATGTGCAGCTGGTTGACAACATGCTTCAAGCACACAAAACCATGAAGTGCAAAATGTCACTAAAGATTCACTTTCTGCATTCCCATTTAGACTTCTTCCCTGCAAATCTTGTTGCTGTCAGTGACAAGCATGGTGAAAGATTTCACCAGAATATTGCAGTAACGGAGAAATGGTATCAGGGCAACTGGAATCCACCAATGCTGACAAGAAGCCTCAGACACTGAGTTACAAATGAAAAGAGTCAACAAAACACTTTTAGCTTGGTAAAACGAATGCAATGCATCACCGCTATTATGCAATTAAACACATTATATTAAACAAAATATAAGTTCTTGTTTCTCCAAATTCCTACGTGCTACAAGAATTCTGAAATTATATTTGTGTTTAGCTTCAAGTGGTCTATCATAGCCAAAAGAAATTGAGGAAGCAACACTTTTGGAAAAATAAATGCTAACTGGTGTAATCTTTCTGAAATGGTGAAATGAAAAAGACACATTTAAATTCTAGTCATGATGAAGGGTCTCGGCCTCAAACATCTGCTGCTCATTTCCCTCCATAGATGCTGCCTGAGTTCCTTTGGAGTTGTGTGTGTCTGGTTGCAGTTTTCCAGCATCCGCAGTGGCGGTCTCTTATATCTATATTCAAGTTTTTGGATGTGTTCGAAAAGAAGTGGAAAGTTTTTCTTCAACGTAGAAACACAATAGATCCACTGGCTTTCTAATTATGTAATGAGTTCTGATTATGACAGGGCTACTGCACAGGATCAAAGTTAAGTTGCAGAAATTTGTACAATTTGTTAGCTTGATCATGGGTACTGGACTTCATAGTATCCAAGACGTCTTCAAGTAGCGGAACTCCATCCTTAAAGACCCCCATCATCCAGGACGTGCCCTCTTCTCATCGTTACCATCAGGTAGGAGGTTTAGAAGCCTGAAGACACACACTCAAAGATTCAGGAACAGCTTCTTCCCCTCTAACATCCGATTCCTAAATGGGCATTGAACCCATGAACACTATCTCATTAGTTTTTAAAATTTATTTTTGTTTTTGCTCTACTTAATTTCAATTTAACTATTTAATATACACGTACTTACTGCTCATCTAGGAGAAGGAAAACTCTGATCTGAAACCTCCGCTGCCTTGTGGCTACACCCACTCATGGGGAAAGCTTCAGGAGTAAACCCTGAGGGAAAAAAATCCAGAATTACAGTCCCTAAGGCCATTCTGCATTGAGTTCAACACTGACTGGCAACTCCTGTGATGCTGCTGGTACCAAATTGTATTGGTCTCTGCCGTTCCTTTGGGTTCATCAGATGCATGGAGAGGGGGATCCTGCTGTAAGTGCAACAGCTTGCTCTCCATATCGTACTGCCCAGGGTTGTTTATCTAGATAGCTAGGACACCATATTTATGGTCAACTCTGACTGTCGGAGGCCCTCAATAAACTTACTGTAATTCAGTTTTTCCCTATATTTATCATGAGTGGCATTGTACTGCTGGCACAAAGTTAATGAATTTCGTGACAGATGCTGGTGATATTAAACTGGATTTTGATTCCATGAACTGTGCATGTCACACAAACATTTATTCATCATGTGTGAAATTCATCATTTGAGTTAACAATACAACCAAAGATGCACTGGGGGCAGCTGCAAGAGTGGCCGCATATTCCAACGTCAACATAGCATGTCCACAATGTTCATCAGAATAACACAGAACACAAGTAACGAAACAACTGAAAACTAAATGCTTTTCTCCATACACACGGTATTCAGCCAGTAGGTGTTCATTGATTTACTTGGGCAATGGAGACTCTTGAATGAAAGGGTTTACTTATGAAGAGTATTTAATGGCTTTGTGATGTTTTTTTGTAGCGGGGGAGTCTTGGAGCCGAGGTCACTGTGTCAGAATAGAGAGATGTCCATTGGGAACAGGGATGAGGGGGAGTTTCTTTAGCCAGAGGGTAGTGACAATGAATCTCTGGGTTGTATATGGTGGCATACAGTTGCAAGAAATTGTTTATGAACCCTTTGCAATTACCCATTTTTCTGCATTAATTACTCAGAAAATCAGGTCTGATCTTCATCTAAGTCACAATAATAGGCCTAAAAAAACACACACAAACAATTGTACTTTTCATGTCTTTATTGAACATATTGTTTCATTATTCACAGTCCAGGCTGGAAAAAGTATGTGAGCCCTTGCATTTAATAACTGTTAGAAACTTCTTTAGCAGAAATAACCTCCGCCAAGTGTTTCCTGTAGTTGCTGATCAGACTTGCACAGCACCATTCCTCCATACAAAACTCTTCCAGTTCATTAATATTTCCGGGATACCTTACATGATCGGCCCTCTTCAGGTCATGCCACAACATTTCAATTGGGTTAAGGTCTGGACTCTGACTTGGCCATTCCAAAGCACATTTGTTTTTTCTTTTTAAACCATTCTGTTGTTGATTTACTCTTGTGTTTTGGATCATCGTCTTGTTGCATCATCCAACTTCTATTGAACTTCAAGTGACGAACGGCTTCTCTGACGTCCTCCTGTAAAATGTCTTGATTGAATTTTGAATCTGTGGTTCCCTCAAGCTGTTTAGGCCTTGAGGCAGCATGTACCCCCAAATCATGATGCTTCTTCCACCACGCTTCGCAGTTGGGATTGAGGTTTTGGTGTTGGTGTGCAGTGCCCTTTTTTCCTCCAAACGTAGCACTGTGCATTTCCGCCAAAAAGTTCAACTTTTGTCTCACCTGTCCACAGAACATTGCCCCCCAGAAGCATTGTGGAACATCCAGGTGGTCTTTTGCAAACTCGGGATGCGCAACAATATTTTTTTGGAGAGCAGTGGTTTTCTCTTGTGATTTTCGTCCATGAACACCATTCTTATGCAGTGTTTTTCTTTATAGTGGACTCATGAACAGAGACTTCAGCAAGTTCTGGAGATTTCTGCAGGTCTTTTGCTGTTACCCTTGGGTTCCTTTTCACCTCATTCGGTATTGTACGTTGTGATCTTTGCAGGATGCCCACTCCCGAGGAAGAGTAGCAACAGTACTGAATTTCCTCCATTTGCTGGCATTTCCTCTTACTGTGGACAGGTCTTTAGAAATGCTTTTGTAGCCTTTTCCAGCTTCATGCATCCCTACCATTCTACTAAGGTCCTCTGAAAGTTGTCTTGATCGAGGCATGGTGCACATAAAAACAGATCTTTCTTGAGAAGAGCAGGCTCTGTCAGTAACCTCATAGGGCAAGGGCACCTCTACAACCCACACCTCCAATCTCATCTTACTGATTGGAACACCTGGCTCCAAATAGCTTTTGTGGAAGGCATTACCCCAGAGGTTCTCATACTTTTTTGAACCTAGACTATGATTGTTAAATGATGTACTCAGTATTGATGATGAGAAGAAGTAGAATTGTTTGTGTGTTATTAGTTTAGGCAGATTTTCTTTATCTATTCTGGTGACTTAGATGAAGATCAGACCATATTTTATGATTAATGCAGAAAACCAGGTAATTGCAAAAGGTTCACAAACTTTTTCTTGCAACTGAATAAGTATTTTGATAATAAGATTAACTTTGAACTGTGAAATTTAGTGAATCTATGGAATTCATTGCCATCGACAGGCCCCCAACAAGCCTCTGGGCATCCAGTCTCCAATCAGTATTCTCACGGTTAAGATTACTCAGATGTACTTGTTAGTGAAGTTTTTAAGCTTGGTTTTTGGGTCAGGGAGGGGAATTGGTGGTCAAGTTAAGGTTTAGGGACAGGTCTGTGGGGGATCTAGAGGTCAGCTTAGGGCTTAGGGATGGGGAACAGCCCCTCTTCCTGTCCCACTTGTTCTCAATCACACAGGGTGACAAGTTAGATTCATCCCATTTACTGTGGTCTCATCTCTTGCAGAAGTGCCTTTATTTGAGTTTCATTCATTGAAGGAAATATCATCTGAAACATATTTGAAAACTATCTTCACTTTGGGTCAAGTACCTTATTAATTTAAATGTTACAGTTGGCTAACTTTCAAATTCAGTGACAACAGATTTATGCAGAGCCTTAACTGGGAATTAAGTTACTTTGGTCAGTTCTTTGGCCAAGTCTTTGCACAGAAATCAAGAGGATTGTTGACAGGGAGGTGAATATGATCAATAATGTTGGCACTGGAGGCATGGTGACATTTGTAGGCTATCCCCAGCACAATCTTCAGACTTTGTTGGTTGTTAATGTAAAAATACTGTATGTTGCAGTATTTTCATGTACCAGTATTACAGTGGAGTAAAGGGAATTACAGAGATATGAGAGAGGAGTTGGGCAAAATTGATTGAAAAAGAACACTGGCAGGGGTGATGGCAGAGCAGCAATGGCTGGAATTTCTGGAAGCAATTTGGAAGGCCCAGAATATATACATCCCAAAGAGGACTAAGTATTCTAAAGGTAAGATGACACAACTGTGGTTAACAAGACAAGTCAAAGCCAATGTAAAAGCCAATGAGAGGGCATATAATAGACCAAAACTTTGTGGGAAGTTAAAGGATTGGGAAGCTTTTTAAAAACTAACAGAAGGCAATTAAAAAAATCATTATAAGGGTAAAGATGAAATACAAAAGTAAGCTAGCCAATAATATTAAAGAGGATACCAAAAGTTTCTTCAGATAAATGAAGTGTAAAAGAGGTGAGAATGGATATCAGACTGCTATCCACTAATGGGAGGAAATATGGATGGACTGAATAAGTATTTTGCATCAGTCTTCAATGTGGAAGATACTAACAGTATGGTGGAAATTCCAGGTGTCGGGGCATGGGAGTGTGTTAAGTTACCATTACTAAGAGAAAGTTCTTGGGAAACTGAAATGTCTGAAGGTAGATAAGTCACCTGGATCAAATGGTGTATGGCCAGGGTTCTGAAGACATTAGTAATGATCTTTCAAGAATCAGTAGATGTAGAGTTAATGATCAGAAGACACAACCTCAAAATAGAGGGATGTCCTTTTAGAATGGCGTTGAGGAAGAATTTCTTTAGTCAGAGAGTGGTGAGTGTGGAATTCTTTGCCACAGGTAGCTGTGGAGGCCAAGTCTTTATGTATATTTAAGGCAGAGGTTGATAGATTCTTGAGATTGGGGCTAAGTGGGAAATTGGGTCAGCTGTGATGAAATGACGGAGCAGACTCAAATGGCCTAATTCTATTCCTATATCTTATGGTCTTATAGTCTTATGTGACAAATAAATCCGATCTTTAATCTTTAAAATCATTTTCTTTTTCTCCATTCCCCTTCTCTTGATCTTGGTTAGAACCATAGAACATTACAGCACAGAAACAGGCCTTTTGGCCCTTCTTGGCTGTGCTGAACTATTTTTGTGCCTAGTCCCACTGACCTGCACCTTGGCCATATCCCTCCAAACTTGTCTCATCCATATACCTGTCCCAAGTTTTTCTTAAATGTCAAAAGTGAGCCCACATTCACCACTTCATCTGGCAGTTCATTCCACACTCCCACCACTCTCTGTATGAAGAAGCCCCCCCCCCCACAATGTTCCCTTTAAACTTCTCCCCCTTCACCCTTAACCCATGACCTCTGATTTTTTTCTCCCCTGGCCTCGGTGGAAAAAGCCTGCTTGCATTCACTCTATCTATACCCATCATAATTTTATACACCTCTATCAAATCACCCCTCATTCTCCTATGCTCCAGGGAATAAAGTCCTAACCTATTCAACCTTTCACTGTAACTCAGTTTCTCAAGTCCTGGCAACATCCTTGTAAACCTTTCAACCTTATTGATATCCTTCCTGTAATTAGGTGACCAAAACTGCACACAATACTCCAAATTCGGTCTCACCAATGTCTTATACAACCTCACCATTAAATTCCAACTCTTTTACTCAATACTTTGATTTATAAAGGCCAATGTACCAAAAGCTTTCTTTACAGCCCTATCTACTTGTGACGCCACTTTTAGGGAATTATCTATCTGTACTCCCGATCACTCCTCAGTGTCCTACCATTTATCGTGTATGTTCTACCTTGGTTTGACCTTCCGAAGTGCAATACCTCACACTTGTCAGCATTAACCTCCATCTGCCATTTTTCAGCCCATTCCTCCAACTGGGCCAAATCCCTCTGCAAGCTTTGAAAAGCTTCCTCACTGTCCACTACACCTCCAATCTTTGTATCATCAGCAAATTTGCCAATCCAATTTGCCACATTATCATCCAAATCATTGATATAGATGACAAATAATAATGGACTCATCACTGATCCCTGTGGCACACCACTAGTCACAGGCCTCAGAGTAGCAATCCTCCACTACCACTCTCTGGCTTCTTCCATTGAGCCAATGTCTAATCCAATTTACTACCTCTCCATGTATACCTAGTAACTGAATCTTCCTAACTAACCTCCCATGCGGGACCTTGTCAAAGGCCTTACTGAAGTCCATGTATACAACATCCACTGCCTTCCCTTCATCCACTTTCCTGCCTGGTAACTTCCTTGAAAAACTCTAACAAATTGGTTAAACATGACCTACCATGCACAAAGCCATGCTAACTTTTTCTAACAAGTCCCTCTCTATCCAAATACTTGAAGATCCTATCTCTTAGTATTCCTTCCAATAGTTTACCTACTACCGATGTCAAACTTACCGGCCTGTAATTTCCCGGCTTACTTTTTGAGTCTTTTTTTAAACAACGGAACTACATGAGCTATCCTCCAATCCTCCGGCACCTAACCCGTGGATTTTGACATTTTAAATATTTCTGCCAGGGCCCCAGCAATTTCAACACTAGTCTCCTTCAAGGTCCGAGGGAATACCCTGTCAGGTCCTGGGGATTTATCTACTCTGATTTGCCTCAAGACATCAAGCACCTGCTCCTCTTTAATCTGTATAAGTTCCATGACCTCCCTACTTGTTTGCCTTGTTTCCATAGACCCCATTCCAGTTTCCTTAGTAAATACAGATGCAAAAAACCCATTTAATATCTCTCCCATTTCTTATGGTTCTATACATGGCCTACCACTGTGATCTTCAAGAGGACCAATTTTAACCCTTACTATCTTTTTGCTCTTAACATACTTGTAGAGGCTCTTAGGATTATCCTTCACCCTGACGGCCAAAGCAACCTCATGTCTTCTTTTAGCCCTCCTGATTTCTTTCTTAAGTATTTTCTTACTCTTTTTATACTCCTCAAACATCTTATTTCCTCCCTGTTGCCTATACATGTTATACATCTCTCTCTTCTTTATCAGAGTTCCAATATCCCTCGAGAACCAAGGTTCCTTATTCTTATTCGTTTTGCCTTTAACCCTGACAGGAACATACAAACTCTGCAATCTCAAAATTTCTCCTTTGAAGGCTTCCCACTTACCAATCGCTTCCTTGCCAGAGAACAACCTGTCCCATTCTACGCTTTTCAGATCCTTTCTCATTTCTTCAAATTTGGCCTTTTTCCAGTTTAGAACTTCAACCCAAGGACCAGATCTATCTTTATCCATGATCAAGTTGAAACTAATGATGTTATCATCACTGGAACCAAAGTGTTCATCTATGCACACTTCTGTCACCTGCCCTAACTCATTTCCTAATAGGAGATCTAATATTGCATCCTCCCTAGTTGGTACATCTATATATTGATTTAGAAAACTTTCCTGAACACATTTCACAAACTCTAACCCATCTAGACCTTTAACGTCAGTTGCTAAGCTGATGTTGTGAATAATGTGATTCTTGTCTGTATGTTGATAAGTTTGTTTGGAGGAGTCACTGACCTCAACAATGTTGATTATTTCATTGACATTGTCTCCACATTGGTAACGTTCTTGCTAGAAATAGAAAAAAAAATCTTATTTTCTGCTTCTAGGAATTCCTAAGATTTTATTCCTAGAATTCCATTTGTTGTTCCTCTTAATCCTGGGCTGCACTGTTAGGGAAATGACTGTTGAGTGCATTTTGAAAACCATTAGCTCTTCTGTGACAGATGAGGAGACTGCTTTTGTTCTTAGATGCAGTTATGCATTATTTCTTGTACATAGTTGCTTAAGAGTTAATAAAATTTTATGAAGTATATGCAGGAAACAAAATCTGTTAAGAAGTTTCCCCTTTTGAGGATATTGTTTTCACCGATTTTACAGTATTGATTTTGTTTGTAGTGACGTCTAGAACAGTAAATAAAGTACTGAGTCAGCTGACCAAATTGTTGCCAATCTATAGAATGTTATCAGGAGGCACAAGTCAACATTAGGAGCATCTTTGGATTCTGTCTTGCTATATGACTACACAATTTAACTGAAGGTTCATTCCTAATGTGGAGTTTATGAAAAAAGCATACAAATAACTCTCTCCAAAACCCAATTTTAAAAAAAAACCTCACACACAATATGTTGGAGGAAGCCAGCAGGTCAGGCTGCATCTATAAAGAGGAATATATAGTCCACCCATCACCGGGGCCAAAATAAATCTGTACTCAAGCAGTCTGTATCTTTTATTTCAGAGATGATTTAGTTACATCCACTGAAATGGAGATAATACCAGTAGCCAAGTAACAATCGTATAGAAATGAACAATTTGGAGCAGGAACAGACAACTCAGTCTCTTGAATCTGTCTGTCATTTATGTGTTCATGTATATTTTCACAGTATTAAAATTAAAAGGCTGCTTCCAGAACCCATTGTGTAAGAGTTTCAAAAATGCACCACCCTAAGAGAAAAGATACTACAGTGTCTTAATTGAGTGACTTTTGTTTTCAGCAGCAAACCAGAAGTTCGAGGTTCTCCTACAAGAAGGAAGAACCATCCTCTCCATATCCACCTCGTCAAGATCTTGTATGTTTTCACCAAGTGCCTTCCAGCAGATATAGAGTTAGTTTGCTCATGAGACAAGTCACCCATTCCAGATATTACTTTGGTATGGTCAATCTCTGAACTACTCCCAATGCATTGACAAGGTTCAGGAACAGTTATTACTCCACAACCTTCAGGCTGCTGAACGGGCGTGGAGGAATTCACTCACCTCAACACTAAACTGATTCTATGGCCTTTTGGCTCACTTTCAAGAGCTCTTTGCAACTCATGTTCTCAGTATTTTATTTGCACAGATTGTCTTCTTTCGCACATTGGGTGTTTGCCAGTCTTTGTTTATGCATAGTTTTTAGTAAATCCTATTGTATTCAACACACACAAAATGCTGGAGGAACTCAGCAGGTCAGACAGCATCTATGGAGGGGAATAAATAGTCAACGTTTTGGGCTGTTACTAACCTGTCTTTGCAAAGGCATACTTGCCTGTGTTCTTTTTACTTGGGTGTACATGTATAAAAGTCCACTGGCTGCACACAAGTGAGTAAATTGAAGCTTTGACTTTAATGCTTTTCTATTTTAGTCATTAAGTGGGTATTTTCTGGATTTTGGTCATCACCTTATTGTTCATTTCCTTACATGTAAAACTTGCATGCCAATTTTCAGGTGGTGGTTAACACAACACTTTAGAGTACCAGTGACCTGAGTTCATTTCCCATCCGCTGCCCGTAAAGAGCTTGTATGTTCTCCGTGTGATTGTGTGGGTTTCCTCCAGGTGCTCCAGTTTCCTCCCACAGTCCAAAGGCGACCTTAGGTAGGTTAATTGGTCATTGTAAATTGTCTTGTGATTAGGCTAGGGTTAAATCAGGAGGTTGCTGGGTGATGTGACTCAAAGGGTCATAAGGGCCTGTTCTGTGAATCTGGTTACCTTTGTAAAAGCTTCTATGCCAGGTTTTCCCAATCTGGGGCCCATGGTTAATGATAAAGGCTGGTGGAATGAAAAAGGTTGAAATGTCCTGTTCTATGCCAACTTGTGTATGGTTACATTCAAGAATAACTGGTAGAGGAATCCTGAAAGCTCTCCTGTATTTTGGCTTAGATTTCAGAGTATTGCTGCTACATTCTCTTTTGTGAAGACCCTTTCTTCCCAAGACAGCTGCTGTTTAAACTGTTTGGCTTTCCTCCAGGGGCTCCGGTTTCCTCCCACATTCCAAAGGGTTACAGCTTAGAGTTGGTAAATTGCTGGAAGTGTGGTGACACTTGCAGGGTTCCCAGCACAGTCCTCTGGTTTCATTCAACACAGACAATGCAGTTGACCGTTTGATGTTTTAAACACACTCAATGATTTAGAAAGAACATCTTTTCCCCTACCATGCCACTGTTACAAAACAACAAATTTCACAACTTATGTCAGTGACCTAATACTGATGTTTCGGGTGGTGAGGCGAGATACGTCTCTACCAAAGGAGGTGTAACGTGCTCCTCCTCTCTGCTGCCCTGCAGGTCACCCTTGGACAAGGTGTAGCACCGGCTTAACCCCACCCCCTCCCAATCAGGGTCATGTGAATCCATGCAGGTGCTGGATGGTCACATGAGTAGCTGGTGCACATCACAAGTCCTGGTTATGTGACCACTGACACCAGGCAGACAATCTCTGAAGGGTATTGATAATGGCTGGGGTCACCCGTCTTGTAAAGACACTGCCCAGAAGGCAATGGCAAACCATTTCTGCAGAAAAATTTGCCAAGGACAATCATGGTCAAAGACCGTGATCACCTCATGTCATATGACATGGTACTTGATGATGATGCTTTGATGTACATGTGCCAAATAAAACTAAACTTTATGAACTGTTTTAAGTTGGTTGTTGTATTTTTATCTTTATTGTGATAGGTTGCTGAGTACTGAAAACTCCCTGATGCAAACGAGGGAGGAGGAAGGGGTGAAGTACCAGCGGGCATTCATAGCTCGTGAATTTATTGATTGGCTGGTTCAAGAAGGGGAGGTTACCATGAGGAGTGAAGGGGAGCAGCTCAGCTGTAGACTGCTCGAGTATGGCATCATTCAACATGGTGAGAGCTTAGTTACATTTTTACTTTTTGTAGTGCTATGTGCTGTGGTTTTATCTGCTGAAGTTGTAATTAGATTTTTAATACTGAAATGTTAGCTGGCTTTCTGCTCTCTGGTCAGCTGTTGAACTTATGGCTTACTGTGTATTTACCTGTGTATTTGTCTATAATAGCTTCTTTGTGCTAGATATTGATGTCAAAGTAAATTTATTATCAAAGTATCCCTTTAGAACGGTGAGGAGGAGGAATTTCTTCAACCAGAGGGTGGTAAATCTACTTAATTCATTGCCACAGACGACTGTGGAGGCCAAGTCATTGGGTATATTTAAAGCAGATATTGATAGTTTCTTGATTAGTCAAGGTGACAAAGATTACGGGGAGAAGGCAGGAGAATGGGGTTGAGGGGCTTTATGAATCAACCATGAAGGAATGGTGGGGCAGACCCTATGGGTCGACTGGCCTAATTCCACACCTATGTTTTTCCACTTAGATTTCACAATGCTAACAACACATTACGTTTCTGTCACCACACACTCCCTTGAAATTCATTTTCTTGCAGTCAAGCACAGGGAAATAATGACACCCTGAAGAATCAAGAGCCTATCAACCTCCGCTTTAAATACAGTGAATGACTTGTCCTCCTCCGCCATCTGTGGCAATGAATTCCACAGATTCACCACCCTCTGGCTAAAGAAATTCCTCCTCATCTCTGTACTGAAGGGATATAGAATTCAGAGCAAACTTTTCCAAAGCAAAGACTGATAAACAAAGTGCAAAACAAGGCGAATTATGCAACTAAAGTCTAAATAAATAATATGGAGAACTTGAGTTGTAGGGTCTTTGAAAGTGAATCTGTAGGTTGTGGAATCAGTTCATAGTTGAGATGAATGAAGTTATCCATGTTGGTTCAGGAGCCTGATGGTTGTAGGGTCTTGACTGTTCCTGAAATTGGTGGTGTGGGACCCAAGACTTATCTACCTCTTGCTTGATGGTAGTAGCGACAAGAGAGCATGGCCGGGAAGATGAACATCCTTGATGATGGATGCTGCTTTCTTATGGTAGTGCTCCGTGTAAGTGGGCTCAGCGGTGAAGATAACAAGCAAGCTTTTAGTTTAATCAGGCCAGGAGTAGATAGCACACTTCAATTAGAAGAGCTGCATTCTGGATTCCTGCCCCTAATTTACGTTCTTTATGGCCCAGATGGGATGACTTGGGGTTGATTGAAAATGGGTTGTTTGCAAATATGACACCCATTACTCTTTCTGCAGAAAATCCAGAGCACACTTGTGCATGACTGCTAGCCTGTTAAGAACTCCAGTAACAATCTTAAAGATTCAAGGGCTCTTTATCTTTAAACATGGGAGATTTTTCAGATGCAGGAAATCCAGAACAACACACACAAAATGCTGGAGGAACTTAGCAGGTCAGACAGCATAAATAGCAGAAAGGTGGTAGACAATTTATAGGAATGGTCCAATTTTACCAATTTTCTAGAGCAATGAAGTTCAATCTAGTCAAAATCAAATAACCAAAACAACTTCTATTGAATAGTCTTTCCTGATTGTGCTTCTGTACCTTTGCTCTGGATTGGCAGTCCCATTCAGTGTTCAGTTTCTGTTGTATTGCTTTGACAAGCAGTTTCTGTAAATAGTTCAAACTCTATCACCAGTCAAATGATCCTCTTCCCGTTCTGCACACACAGTGGCCAACAAACATCACTTTGTGGATGGTAATCTCTTGTATCAGTTCCGCATGAACTTCCGCAGAAGGCGACGGCTGGTGGAGCTGCTGAATGAAAACCCACCTTTGGTGCCTGACAGCCATGAGAGTCCTTTTTGCTTACGCAAACAGAATCCTGACAACAGCAGCTCCAACTTTCTGTCAGGTAAGAATGAGTTGCTCTGTCATTTATGGTCTATTTCAGTGCTGTTCACTGTCGTTTCTCATCACAATTCCTCTCAGCTCTCATGCACGGCCGCGCAGTAACTAGAAATGCTCCCGTGCACATAGCTTTTGTTGCTGCATAGCTGGGATGTTATTTTGTATAATGTCAATATGTATGCTGGCTGCAGTGACATCAGCGCTGGGCTCCGGAGCAAAGGTTCCCGAGTTTGAATCCAGTCTGCGCTGTGAGAAGGACGTGGGGGACCACACACAGAATCTTTCCTCCAAAACAACCACTTCAAAAAAAGTGTTTGCCAAGTCTCTGGCAGAGTATGGCACACACAAAAAAAACCCTGTAGCAGTGTGCTACACGCAGCGCTAAAATTACGACACGGAGTCGGTAACTGCAGTCGAAGAAAAACTTTATTCGAAATCCTCAGCCTCACTTTTAAGCCTCCCTCAACCTGCCCCCCGTGGCGCAGAGGCTCCAAAGCTCTGTGCTCACAAACCCCTGTAGGCTATCTCCCTTAGCCGGAAAGCTGGCTAATTGTGAGCCGGTTCGGATGTGCCAGGAAATGGGTCGCCACATAACCCCCCCCCCCCCCCCCCCCAGAACCGGCGATACCCCCCCAATGTCCACAGTCTGGGCCGGAACCTGCTTGGGAGGTCGGCCTCTGCGCCGAGGTGCCGGAAACTCGACCGGTTGCATCAGGTCCACATGGGCCGGTTTGAGTCGGTCCACTGTGAAAACCTCCTCTTTCCCCCCAACGTCCAGCACGAACGTGGACCCGTTGTTCCGGAGCACCATAAACGGCCCCTCGTATGGCCGCTGCAGTGGTGGCCGATGCCCGCCCCTTCATACAAACACAAACTTACAGTTCCGCAGGTCTTTGGGTACGCAGGTTGGGTTCCGCCCGTGCTGTGAAGTAGGTATGGGGGCCAGGTAACCGAGCTTTTCACGTAGTCTGCCCAGGACTGCTGCGGGATCTTCCTCTTGCCCCCGTGGGGCTGGTAGGAACTCCCCGGGGACGACCAGGGGCACGCCGTATACCAACTCGGCCGACGAGGCGTGCAGGTCGTCTTTGGGTGCTGTGCGGATGCCGAGTAGGACCCAGGGAAGCTCGTCCGCCCAGTTGGCTCCTCGCAGGCGGGCCAAGAGGGTCGACTTCAGGTGACGGTGGAAACGCTCCACTAGCCCGTTCGACTGTGGGTGGTAGGCAGTTGTGTGGTGCAGCTGAGTCCCCAAAAGGCTGGCCATAGCTGACCACAGGCTGGAGGTGAACTGGGCGCCTCTGTCGGAGGTAATGTGGGCTGGTACACCAAAGCGAGATATCCAGGTGGTGATCAGGGCTCGGGCGCAAGATTCGGAGGTGGTGTTGGTGAGCGGGACCGCCTTTGGCCATCTTGTGAACCAGTCTACGATAGTCAGGAGGTGCCGCGCTCCGCGCGACACTGGCAGGGGGCCCACAATATCCAAGTGAATGTGGTCGAAATGCCGGTGGGCAGGATGGAACTGCTGGGGTGGGGCTTTGGTGTGCCGCTGCACCTTGGCCGTCTGGCAGTGCATGCACGTTTTGGCCCATTCACTGACCTGTTTGCGGAGTCCATGCCAAACGAACCTGCTGGAAACCATCCAGACAGTCGTCCGGATGGAGAAATGCGCCAAGTTATGAATGGAGTTGAAAACACGGCGCCGCCAGGCTGTCGGGACGATGGGACGGGGCTGGCCGGTGGCGACGTCACAGAGTAGGGTCCTCTCACCCGGGCCTACGGGGAGGTCCTGGAGCTGCAAACCGGAGACTGCGGTTCTGTAACTCGGAATCTCCTCATCTGCCTGCTGCGCCTCTGCCAGTGCCTCAAAATCTACCCCTTGGGAAAGGGCATGAACGGTAGGGCGAGAGAGCGCATCTGCCACGACATTGTCCTTACCCGAGACGTGCCGGACATCCGTCGTGTATTCAGAGATGTAGGACAGGTGGCGTTGCTGGCGGGACGACCAGGGGTCAGACGCTTTCGTAAACGCAAAGGTAAGCGGTTTGTGGTCCGTGAATGCAGTGAAGGGCCGACCTTCTAGGAAGTACCTGAAATGCCGGATTGCCAGGTAGAGCGCCAACAGTTCCTGCTCAGAGCAACGGTTGATCCATGTAGCAGAGGGAATATTATTTCTCATGATGTCTTATCTCTCTTGACTGACCTGGCTTCGTTCAACATTAGTCCTCTGTCATGCTTTACAATCGGAAAGCTTGTTTCTGTAGCTAACATTGCTTGTTCAGTAGTTCCCTGTGTTCCATCTTTGAATTGTACGTACAAATTCTACTGATGAGCTTGAGTATTATTTTCTTATTGCTCTCAACACCAAATGACGTAGGAGCACAATTAGGCCATTCAACCCATAGAGTCTGTGCCGCCATTCCATCATGACTGATTTATTGTCCCTCTCAACACTCTTCTCCTGCCTTCTCCCTGTAGCATTTAATGCTCTTCCTAATCAAAAACCTATCAACCTCCACTTTAAATATACGCAATGATTTACCTTCGCAGCTGTCCATGGCAATGGATTTTACAGATTCAGCATTTCCAGCTGAAGAAATTCCTCCTCATCTCTGTTTTAAATATTTCCTCACTATAGGAAAAAACGTCCTCTCCATATCCAGTCTTTCTAGGCTTGTCAATCTTCGATAGGTTTCGATGAGATCCATACCCCCTCCTCCCTCACTCTTCTAAATGCCACTGAGTACAGGATGTTCCTTGCATGTTAACTCTTTCATTCCCAGGATACTTATGAACCTCTGCTGGACCAGACCAAACATGGCTGATTTATGGTTAAATTCAAAATAAGTAACATGATTTTCTGTACTGGGAAGTGACAGTAATAAACCAAATTACCAATCATCTTTGAACTTTGCTTCCTGTAGTTGGGCAGTTTATAACTAGAGGGAAATCCTGCCTGTTTCACGTGTAGTCAAGTCGTTTATTGTCATTTAATATATATATGTATATAACTGTATAACACATATGGGAACAAGACAAAGTTTCTCCAAACCAGGGAGCAAAGCACAGTGGTACGCCTAACACGTATCGCACACGATAACTTACAAAGGTAAGGAAAAAATCTACAGATGAATCACACATATATAACAAACCAAAGTGCATTGTAAATATTGTAAGGTATGGAACAGATTAACCAGTGACACTTTGAATACAATGTGGCCGGGAGATCAGAAGCCTAATGTCCTGGGGGAAGAAACTGTTTCTCATCCTGACCGTTCTTGTTTTTATGCATCGTAGTCTCCTGCCTGATGATAGAAAGTCAAAAAGGATGCTGGATGGACGGGTGGGGTCCTTAATAATACTAAGGGCCCTGCGTATGCAGTGCTCCTGATAAATGTCCTTGATGGATGGTAGATAGAAAGGGATGGCTTGTCTGCACCTTCCTGAAGTCCACAATGATTTCCTTTGCTTCTCCACGTTCACCCTTAGTTTGTTCTTCTCACAACTATCCACCAGCCGCTCCACTTCCTCTCTATACTCCATCTCGTCATCGTCCTTGATGAGGCCCAACTACAGGAAGCAAAGGGTTCCATGACATTAGAAAAAAAGGTTGGGAGCCCCTGATCTAAGGCATATCCACTTTTCAGTACTTAAATTTCAGTGGTGGTAGGACATAGAAAACCTACAGCACAGTATAGGCCTTTCAGCCCACAATGCTGTGCCGAACGTGTCCTTACTTTAGAAATTACCTAGAGTTACCCATAGCCCTTTATTTTTCCCAGCTCCATGTACCTGTCCCGGAGTCTCTTAAAAGACCCTATCGTATCCACTTCCACCACCGTTGCCAGCAGCCCATTCCACGCACTCACCATTCTCTGCATAAAAAAACTTACCCCTGACATCTCCTGTATCTTCTTGCAAGCATCTTAAAACTGTGCTCTCTTGTTAGCCATTTCAGCCCTGGAAAAGCATCTTGAGGTACTTAATGAATACTTTGCTTCAGTATTCTACAGAAGAGGATCTTGGCGATTTTAGGGATGACTTGTAGCAGAGTGAAAAGCTTGAGCATGTAGATATTAAGTTAGAGGATGTGCTGGAGCTTTTGGAAAGCATCAAATTGGAAATATCACCGGGACCGGACGGGATGCACCCCAGACTACTGTGGGAAGCGAGGGAGGAGATTGCTGAGCCTCTGGCAATGATTTTTGCATCATCAATGAGGATGGGAGAGGTTCCGGAGGATTGGAGGGTTGCAGGTGTTGTTCCCTTATTCAAGAAAGACAGTAGAGATAGTACAGGAAACTATAGGCCAGTGAGTCTTACTTCAGTGGTTGGTAAATTGATGAAGAAGATCCTGAGAGACAGGATTTATGAACATTTAGAGACGGATAATATGATTAGGAATAGTCAGCATGGCTTTGTCAAGGGCAGGTCATGCCTTACGAGCCTGATTGAATTTTTTGAGGATGTGACTAAACACGTTGATGAAGGAAGAGCAGTAGATGTAGCGGCAGGTAGATTTGACGATTTGGTTCATCGCCTCCAACCATTTACTTCGCATCAGTGTATTATACAGTATGACTATAGACAGGAGGAAATGCAATGTTATCGAGCGGACCAATCACAGTTGTTGCTGTCTGCGTCAGTTAACAGCACAGTTTTAAGATGCTTGCAAGAAGATACAGGAGATGTCAGGGGTAAGTTTTTTTATGCAGAGAATGGTGAGTGTGTGGAATGGGTTACTGGCAACAGTGGTGGAGGTGGATACAATGGGGTCTTTTAAGAGACTCCTGGACAGGTACATGGAGCTGGGAAAAATAGAGGGCTATGGGTAACCCTAGGTAATTTCTAAAGTAAGTACACGCTTGGCACAGCATTGTGGGCTGAAAGCCCTGTACTGTGCTGTAGGTTTTAACGTATGCGCAGTTAACATTTTTGGAGGGGTGCGTGTCAGGTTATGGTGTAGGGTACAGCGTAGGTTACGTGGCTACGTCGTACCTACAGTGTTCATTTGACGCATAAGTATAAATCAACCTTTACGTGGAGCTTAGAAAAATAGAGGGCTATGGATAAAGCTTAGGTAGTTCTATGTTGGGGACATGTTCGTCACAGCTTTGTGAGCCGAAGGACCTGTATTGTGCTGTAGGTTTTCTATGTTTCTATCCACACGATCAATGCCTCTCATCATCTCATCCACCTCTATCAGGTCACCTCTCATCCTCCATCGCTCAAAGGAGAAAAGGCTGAGTTCACTCAACCTATTCTCATAAGGCATGCTCCCCAATCCAGGCAACATCCTTGTAAATCTCCTTTGCACCCTTTCTATGGTTTCCACATCCTTCCTGTAGTGAGGTGACCAGAACTGAGCATAGTACTCCAAGTGGGGTCTGACCAGGGCCCTATATAGCTGCAACATTACCTCCCGGCACTTAAACTCACTCCCACAGTTGATGAAGGCCAATGCACCATATGCCTTCTGAACCACAGAGTAATGGAGTTTTATTACTAAAGTTGGATTTTTCTTTTGATTGCATTCTGTTTTGTGTGCTAGATGATAAGAGGCATAGATCGAGTGGACAGCCAGTGACTTTTTCCCAGAGCGGAAGTGGCTAATTGAATGGAGCATAATTTTAAGGTGCTTGGAGGAAAGTATAGATGGGGATGTCAGAGGTAGGATTTTTACACAGTAGTGAATGCCAGGCATATTCTGCCAGTGTGGAGGTAGAGGCAGATACATTAATGACTTTTAAGAAATGTTTAGATAGTCACATGGATGATAGAAAAATGGAGGGCTATGTTGGAGGGAAGAGTTAGATCATGGCTTGTCAAGCTGGGGGTCCATGGATAAGATAGTCTGGAACCTCTGGGTTAGATTGATCTTAGAATCAAGGTTAGCTGTAGTGTTCTAATATTTTATTCCAAAATGAACAGTTTTTCATGTTTACTTTAAAACATGTAAAAGTAGTTTTCTCAGTTGCAGAGCCCTGAGAATGTGTAGCACAAGCATTTGGGAACCCTCTGTTTACCCAGCCGGTAACAGGTCCTTCTGGGAATTCAGAGCCGCTGTTGTCATTGCAAAGCTAATTGAACAGAGCTCTACAGTAAAACATCTATAGTTCCCCTGACACTAAATATTTGGTAATAGTTGTGAATTCAAAACTAAGATTGGAGATAGTTTATTGTCATTGTTCAGCACACAAGTGGAAAGGAGAACGAGATGATTGTTACTCTGGATCTGATGCAGCATTAAGTAAAAAACACAATAAGCATAAAGTACACATTAAGAAAGTCACAATAAATATAAATATATAAGGTATGAGACGTGAATTAGCTAAGATAGACTGGCAAATGATACTTAAAGGGTTGACGGTGGATATGCAATGGCAAGCATTTAAAGATTGCATGGATGAACTACAACAATTGTTCATCCCAGTTTGGCAAAAGAATAAACCAGGGAAGGTAGTGCACCCATGGCTGACAAGGGAAATTAGGGATAGTATCAAGTCCAAAGAAGAAACATATAAATTAGCAAAAAAAAAGCAGCACACCTGAGGACTGGGAGAAATTCAGAGACCAGCAGAGGAGTACATAGGGCTTAATTAGGAAAGGGAAAAAAGATTATGAGAGAAAGCTGGCAGGGAACATAAAAACTGACTGTAAAAGCTTTTATAGATACGTGAAAAGAAAAAGATTGGTCAAGACAAATGTAGGTCCTTTACAGTCAGAAACAGGTGAATTGATCATAGGGAACAAAGACATGGTCGACCAATTGAATAACTACTTTGCATCAGTCTTCACTAAGGAGGACATAAATAACCTTCCGGAAATAGTAAGGGACCGAGGGTCTAGTGAGATGGAGGAACTGAGGGAAATACATGTTAGTAGGGAAGTGGTGTTAGGAAAATTGGGATTAAAGGCAGATAAATCCCCAGGGCCAGATGGTCTGCATCCCAGAGTGCTTAAGGAAGTAGCCCAAGAAATAGTGGATGCATTAGTGATAATTTTTCAAAACTCCTTAGATTCTGGATTAGTTCCTGAGGATTGGAGGGTGGCTAACGTAACCCCACTTTTTAAAAAAAGGAGGGAGAGGGAAACCGGGGAATTATAGATCGGTTAGTCAGACATTGGTGGTGGGGGAAATGCTAGAGTCGGTTATCAAAGATGTGATAACAGCACATTTGGAAAGAAGTGAAATCATCGGACAAAGTCATCATGGATTTGTGAAAGGAAAATCATGTCTGACGAATCTTATAGAATTTTTTGAAGATGTAACTAGTAGAGTGGATAGGGGAGAGCCAGTGGATGTGGTATATTTATATTTTCAAAAGGCTTTTGACAAGGTCCACACAGGATATTAGTGTGCAAACTTAAAGCACACGATATTGGGGGTATGGTATTGATGTGGATAGAGAATTGGTTGGCAGACAGGAAGCAAAGAGTGGGAGTAAACGGGACCTTTTCAGAATGGCAGGCAGTGACTAGTGGGGTACTGCAAGTTTCAGTGCTGGGACTTATAAATGATTTAGACGAGGGAATTAAATGCAGCACCTTCAAGTTTGCAGATGACACGAAGCTGGGTGGCGGTGTTAGCTGTGAGGAGGATGCTAAGAGGATGCAGGGTGACTTGGATAGGTTAGGTGAGTGGGCAAATTCATGGCAGATGCAATTTAATGTGGATAAATGTGAGGTTATCCACTTTGGTTGCAAGAACAGGAAAACAGATTATTATCTGAACGGTGACCGATTAGGAAAAGGAGAGATGCAACGAGACCTGGGTGTCATTGTACACCAGTCATTGAAGGTGGGCATGCAGGTACAGCAGGCAGTGAAAAAGGCAAATGGTATGTTGGCATTCATAGCAAAAGGATTTGAGTACAGGAGCAGGGAGGTTCTACTGCAGTTGTACAACGCCTTGGTGAAACCGCACCTACAGTATTGTGTGCAGTTTTGGTCCCCTAATCTGAGGATAGACATTCTTGACATAGAGGGAGTACAGAGAAGGTTCACCAGATTGTTTCCTGGGATGGCAGGACTTTCATATGAAGAAAGACTGGATCGACTAGGCTTATACTTATTGGAATTTAGAAGATTGGGGGTGGATCTTATTGAAACATATAAAATTCTAAAGGGATTGGACGGGCTAGATGCAGGAAGATTGTTTCTGATGTTGGGGAATTCCAGAATGAGGGGTCACAGTTTAAGGACAAAGGGGAAGCCTTTTAGTACCGAGATGAGGAAAAACTTCTTCACACAGAGAGTGGTGAATCTGTGGAATTCTCTGCCACAGGAAACAGTTGAGGCAGTTCATTGGCTATATTTAAGAGGAAGTTAGATATGGCCCTTGTGGCTAAAGGGATCAGGGGGTATGGAGAGAAAGCAGGTACAGGGTTTTGAGTTGGATGATCAGCCATGATCATACTGAATGGCGGCGCAGGCTCGAAGGGCCAAATGGCCTACTCCTGCACCTATTTTCTATGTTTCTATAAGATTAGCTTTTATTCATAGACTGATTTATGTCCATAAAGTGACTCTAGGTAGAGAACTGTCTCAACATGAGGTGACTCTGACAAGGAAATGATTAAGTAGTGGTTAGGTGGGTTAATGTGTGTAGTTGTTGATCAACCTTACTGCTTGGGGAAAGCAATTGCTTTTGAGTTTTTGTGTCTCATGTTCCTAGCATGGATGGTGCATCACCTCCCCCCAGTGGGAGTGGGGATGAGGTAGGGTAATGCTGTAGATGCTAACACCATGGATTTTTAGAAGGGCTATGATAAAAGGGCAGAGTAGAGATGCGTCTCTACCAAAGGAGGTGTAAGGCGTTCCTTCCCTCCACTAGTTTGCAGGTCACCCTTGAGCAAGGTGTAGCACCTGCTTAGCAACCCCCCCCCACCATCAGGGTCGCATGAAGACTTGGGAGCAGGTGGTGAATGGCCGTATGAACAAGTCTTGGTTATGTGACCACTGATGCCAGGCAGGCAATCTCGGGAGCGAATTGATAATATCTGGGGTCACCTATCTTGTGAAGACACTGCCCAGAAGGCAATGGCAAACCAGTTTTGTGGAAAAGTTTGTCAAGAACAATCATGGTCATGGGAAGACCATCACACAAGGTGGCACATGATGATAGATCTAGCTGCCAGAATTATGGCTGAGGGCATTAAAAGCTCTTTTGGAACCAGCTTTCCATGAGTAAACCCTGGATTATAGTTAGCATTCCCTGTGTGTAATGTAGCACACACTGTGGAATGCTGTAGTTCAAGGAGATTCAGATTTATGTATTACACATACATTGAAACATACAGTGAAATGCATTGTTTGTGTTAACAACCAGCACAACGGAAGGATGTGCTGGGGGCAGCCACTAGTGTCACTGTGCTTATGGTGCCCATGTAGCATTCCCACAATGCTCAGCAGACAAACACAGAACACAGCAAGCAACAAAACAACAACAACAACAAAGTGAACCCCATTCTCCCTCCCACCCACCTACCTTCACACACAGTCCTCCAGTCCCAGGACAGGCCACTGTCAGCCTGCAGCAGACTTGAGGATTCTCAAGCATACAGCTTCTACTTCGCTGGCAGACTGGCAGAGTCTTGCAGAGCCAGGCTTCCTTAGAGTTCTGAACTTTTGATCAACCTCAGGACTCGCCGCTGACGGCGAATGAAGACACCGAACACTGGACATGCCGATGGCAGGGGTGGTCTTTCAGAATCATTTGTGTTAATGCTGGGGTTAGCAACAACGCTCACAGCTGGAGAATGATTTTGTTTAAATTCTGGATAAATCAATCACCATGTCCCATATGTGACACAGGCCAAGGTCTGTGCTCTAGTCACGGGCAAAAGTATGGTGAGCATTTTTGAGCCCCTTATGTTAGAAAAGGCGTGCTGGCATTGGAGGATTTCCAGAGGAAGTTCATGAGAATGGTTGCAGGAATGAAAGGGTTAACATATGAGACACACTAGATGGCTCTGGGCCTGTACTTGCTTCCGTTCAGAAGAATGGGGGTATTTCATTGAAATTTATCAAAAGGCCTAGATAGAGTGGATGTGGAGAGGATGTCCCCTATAATAGGGAAGTCTAGGACCAGAGTGCACAGCCTCAGGATAGAAGAACATTCCATTAGAACAGTTGAATATCTTTTTTAGCTGGAAGGTAGTGAATCTGTGGAATTCATTGCCACAGATGGCTGTGGAGATCAAGTCTTTCGGTGTATTTAAAACAGAGGTTGATAGACTCTTGATTAGTAAGGATGTGAACTGTTTTAAGAGAAATTTGGATAGGTACGTGGATGGGATGGTATGAGCTGTGGTCCGGGTGCAGGTCGATGGGACTAGGCCAGGGGTCAGCAACCTTTACCACTGAAAGAGCCACTTGGACCCGTTTCCCACAGAAAAGAAAACACTGGGAGCCGCAAAACCCGTTTGACATTTAAAATGAAATAACACTGCATACAACGTTTTGTTTTGCCTTTATGCTATGTATAAACAAACTATAATGTGTTGCATTTATGAAATTGATGAACTCCTGCAGAGAAAACGAAATTACATTTCTGCATGCAACAAAAACATTTTGAACTCCGAAAAAAAGACGTTGGGTTGAAGGTTACTTTTAAGTAAAATACTCAACGTCTATTTGAGTCCTTCTTGTATTTATGAAAAACGCCAAACTTAAATTTGCCGCCAGCAGCAAACCAAAAATAACGTCAGCCAGCTGTCAACCTGAAAAATAAAAGGACTATTTCACTGAACAATGAAAACATATGAATATACGTAAAATAATAGGCAATTAAAACATTTATCATACTTGGTCAGGTTGACTCACACCTGACAATGCAGTCGTATTCAGTAGGGATGGATCGATGCTTAGGGGAGTGACCGGGAAGGATAATGTGTTTTTTTCCTCTCTGAACTCACAGAAGCGTTTCCCAAACGATGTTTGCATTGCGATGATTGCAGAATGTAAATACTCCGAATTTATCATGTCGTGACCTTGTTTGAACTCTCTCAAATTGGGGAAGTGAGACAATGTGCCTTTCTGTAAATCTCTGGCAAGCAACGTCAACTTGTGCTCGAATGCCAAAACATCCTCCAACATGTGCAGGGCTGTACGTCCTTACCCCGTTGAAGAGCTGTGTTCAGCGTGTTCAGGTGCGCTGTCATGTCTACCATGAAGTGTAGCTTTTCCAGCCACTCTGGCTGTTCCAGCTCAGGAAAGGTGAGCCCTTTGCTGCCCAGGAAAGTTTTCTCTTCTTCCAGACACGCGACAAAGCGTTTCAGCACCTCCCCTCTGGACAGCCAGCGATAAAAACACGTTGTAGCGGTTGCTACACGCAGTCAGTAAACTGCAGTCAAAGATAGCTTTATTCGAACTAAACAGCCTTGCTTTTAAGCCTCCCTCAACCCGCCCCCCATGGGCGCGGATGCTGCAAAAGGCACGTACTCACAAACCCCCGTAGGCTATCTCCCTTAGCCTGAGCGCTGGCTAATTGTGAGCCGGTTCGGATGTGTCAGGAAATGGGTCGCCACAACGTCTTATTTAGATTGTACAAGATCACCATAATCTTCAAATTTAGAATTACATTTCAAAAATTAACAAACTAACATAAAATACATTTTAATTAAATACTGACCATGTAGCGGTGTGCTACACGCAGCGCTAAAATTACGACACGGAGTCGGTAACTGCAGTCGAAGGAAAAAACTTTATTCGAAATCTTCAGCCTCACTTTTAAGCCTCCCTCAACCTGCCCCCCATGGCGCAGAGGCTCCAAAGCTCTGTGCTCACAAACCCCCGTAGGCTATCTAATAGTGAGTCGGTTCGGATGTGCCAGGAAAAGGGTCGCCACAACCAATTATTTCCCAAAGCAACAGGGAGCCGCAGCACAGACGTAAAAGAGCCACATGTGGCTCCGGAGCCGCGGGTTGCCGACCCCCGGACTAGGCAGTTTAAATGTTTCGACACAGACTAGATGGGCTGATGGGTCTGTGTGCACTGTTGCTTTGTATGACCCTATGGTAAGGGGAGAAGACAGGAGAATGGCATTAAGAGGGAAAATAAATCAGCCATGAAGCAATAATGGGGTAGATTTGATGGGCTGAATGGCCTTTGGTTTATTATTCTGTTTAGCATCACAGCAAAAAGAAAGCTAAATATTGAAGCTTACAAGGGTGTGACGAAGTTTTGCAGAATCACTTAGTCATGTAAAGGTAATCATTACAGTATGAATTTACTCTTATTATCCACCTTGACATTGCCTCACTGATTGGATTGAATTGACTTATGCTCCGTTTGTATAGTGAGCCCGACAAAGGAAATCAAGATTATCTCAGCCGTCCGCCGATGTAGTTTGAGCAGCAGCGGGGGCAGCAGTGGTTACTACAGCAGCAGCCCCACGTCCAACAACAGCCCTCCGGTCCTCTCCAATCCAAAGTCAGGTAAGGCTGCAGGTCTTCATGCAATCTTCTCAAATTCCTCACAACGCTGCAAACTGGAACGAATCATCTGACTCGGATTTACATGTGTCACTGTCATACGTTGTGAAATTTATTGTTTTGTAGCAGCAGTACAGTGGAAGAAATAAATTTACTTTTAATTATAATAAGGCATAGTGCAAAAAGAGAGCAAAATAATGAGGTGGTATTTGTGGGTTAATTGTCTATTCAGAAATCTGATGGCAGAGGGAAAGAAGCTGTTCCTAAAATATTGACTGTGTGTCTTTAGGCTCCTGTACCTTCTCCCTGATTGTAGTATTGAGAACAGAGCATGTCCTGGATGGTGAGAGTTCTCAATGATGAATCTTGAGGCATCACCTATCAGAGATGCCCTCAGTGGGGACATTTGTGAACATGATGGAGCTGGATGAGTTTACAAGCCTTTGATCCTGTGTGGTGGTCTCGCATTCTGGATAGCAATGAAACCAGTTAGAATGCTCTCTGCCGTACATCAGTAGATATTTCTAAGAGTCTTTGGTGACATACCGGATCCCATCAAACCTCAAATGAAGTATAATCACTGTCATGCCTTCTTTGTAATTTCATCAATATTTGGACCTGGGTAGATCCTCAGAAATGTGGACACGCAGGAACTTGAAACTGCTCACTCTTGCCACTGCTGATCCCCTGATGAGAACTGGTGTGTGTTCCCTTGACTTCCCCTTCCTGAATCCACAATCAATTCCTTGGTCTGTTACGAACCCCGTAACTGGGTCACTTACCAGCAAAGATAGAGAGGTCCGTTGAAGTCTGATGGTACTATTTTTAACAGTATTTATTGATAAAAATACACAAAAATAATATAAATGCAAACATACAGATAATATACGTCATCAATACTAAATCTAAAAGCGCGGGTATAATAATAATCAATAAGAAATAGCTCTATCGTTGTCTAGGGGATAATGTATTGTCCGATGGAAATATAAAAGTCACTCAAGTTCATTCAAGCTGCAGCTTTTTGGTTGGAGAGAAAGACGGAGGTTTAACTTGCCCATTCCTTTTATGATGTCAATCCTTCGAGAGTCGTTGGGGGCTGATTTCCCCTTTGTGGTTAGCTAAAGCCGTGCTTCCGTGGTAAAGGCCCACCGATTCCGAGGCAAATGGAAAGGGATGCACGTGGGCTTTCCACCGGCTTTCGCTATTACGCTGTTACAGGACTTCTAGCATTTCTTCTGGTGCGT
Source organism: Hypanus sabinus (assembly GCF_030144855.1). Taxonomy (NCBI): domain Eukaryota; kingdom Metazoa; phylum Chordata; class Chondrichthyes; order Myliobatiformes; family Dasyatidae; genus Hypanus; species Hypanus sabinus. The sequence continues at coordinate 207,683,130 of NC_082706.1, read as the reverse complement.
CTCAAGGGCTGTTCCCCAGACCCTCTTTTATCCCCACTCACAGGGTCTCAGATGTCAATCAGGTTGGGATGATGCAATCCCTCCACCAACCCCCCCCCCCCCCCCCCCCCCCCCCCCGGTTCATTGCCTGGGGATTTCGATGCATCGTACAGTATTCAATACACAATTCCGTCTCCAAGAGACAATAGCCGTTTTCAATGGTTCTGCCTTTCGGAGGCCAGGACACATTCCAAACTCTTTGTGGATTCTGCATGTCTTTCTCTCATTTCCTGGGTCTCCTGAACTGACTTAATAGTGATCTTGCGATTCTCAAAAAGGAGGGGGCCACAGACGTAACAGGTCTTACACTGAGTGCAGTGTAAGCCCATGTTGGTGCGTGGCCTAGTGGATAAGGCATTGTTCGAGCCTCAGCTGAGGCAGCGTGTTGTGTCCTTGAGCAAGGACTTAACAACACATCGCTCTGCGACGACACCGGTGCCAAGCCGCTTGGGTCCTAGTGCCCTTCCCTTAGACAACATCGGTGGAGTGGAGAGGGGAAGGCTTGCAGCATGGGCAACTGCCGGTCTCCCATACAACCTGTGCCCTGGAAACCTTCCAAGGCGCAAATCCATAGTCTCACGAGACTAACGGATGCCTATTATTACATTGTGCCAGGTTGTTGCAACACCACTCAGCTATCTAATCTGTCTCACTGCTGTACACCCCATCTTAACCATCAGAAACTCTGCCAACAATAGTTGTGTCATAGGTAAATCAAATTAGTTAGATCAAAACAGATTCTTCACTGTGTATTTGGACAAAGGCCCGACTATTTTTATTTGTTTGACAATGCAGCTCACAGTAGGCCCTCCCAAGCCAGGCCGCTCCTGCCATTCAACGTCTAGGTAGGAATGTCCCAACTGTTTTTCAGCTAATAAAGTTCTTTAAAGTGTAGCCGCTGCTGAATTATGAAAAGCACAACCCTTAATTTTCATACAGCAGACTTCCACAAGAGCACTGTGAGAATGATCAATTGTTTTTATGAAGTGTATTCACCAGGGAAAAGGACCTTGGCAATTCTGGGGATGACTAACAGTGGACTGAAACACTTGAGTATATAGACATGAAGAAAGAGGATGTACTGGAGCTTTTGAAAAACAGTAAATTAGATAAGTTGCTGAGACCAGATGAGATATACCCCAGGCTACAGTGGGAAGTGAGGGAGGAGATTGCTGACCCTCTGGTGATGATCTTTGCATCACCAATAGGGATGGAAGAAGCGCTGGAGAACTGGAAGGTTGCAAATTTGTTCCCTTGTTCAAGAAAGGGAGCAGAGATAACCCAGGAAATTATAGACCAGTGAGTCTGATTTCAGTAGTGGGAAAGTTTTTGGAGACGATCCTGAGAGGCTGGAGTTATGAGCATTTGGAGAGACATAATATAATTAGTGATAGTCAGCACATCTTTGTCAAGGACAGGTCATGCCTTACAAGCCTGATTGAATTCTTTGAGGATGTAACAAAACAGAATTGGCTTGCCCACGGAAGGCAAAGGGTGGTTGTAAATGGTTTGTATTATGCATGGAGATTGGTGACCAGTGGTGTTCCACAAGGATCTGTCTTGGGACCCCTCCTTCTTGTGCTTTTTATAAATGACCTGGATGATGAAGTGGAGAGATGGGTTAGTAAATTTGCTAATGACACAAAGGTTGGAGGTGTTGTGGATAGAGTGGAGGGCTGTCAGAGGTTACAGCGGGACATTGATAGGATGCAAAACTGGGCTGAGAAGTGGCAGATGGAGTTAATCCAGATAAGTGTGAAGTGGTTCATTTTGGTAGGTCAAATATGATGGCAGAATATAGTATTAATGGTAAGACTCTTGGCAGTTTTGAGGATCAGAGGGATCTTGGGGTCTGAGTCCATAGGGCACCCACAGTTGCTGCGCAGGTTGACAGTGTTGTTATGAACATATATGTTGTGATGGTCTTCATCAACCATGGAATTGAGTTTAAGAGCCGTGAAGTAATATTACAGTAATATAAGAACTTGGTAGTATATAGTATACCCAATAGGTATACTATGTTCAGTTCTGGTCATCTCACTACAGGAAGGATGTGGATACTATAGAGAACGTGCAAAGGAGATTTACAAGGAAGTTGCCTGGATTGGGGAGCATGCCTTATGAGAATAGGTTGAGTGAACTCAGTCTTTTTCTCCTTGGAGTGACGGAGGATAGAGGTGACCTGATAGAGGTGTATAAGATGACGAGAGGCATTGATAGTGTGGATAGTCAGAGGCTTTTTCCCAGGGCTGAAATGGCTAACAGGAGGGCGCATTTAAGGTGATAGGTGATAAACAGTTTCTGCTTCCACAGATGTTTTCTGACCTGCTGTTTTTGGATTCTCTCGTTTATTTATTTATTACGATGAACCATAATAGAATCGGTGAAAGACCGCACCAACTTGGACGTTCAACCAGTGTGCAAAAGACAACAAACTGTGCAAACACAAAAAGAAAGCAAGAAGTAATAAAAATAATTAAGTAAGCAATAAATATTAAGAACATGAGATAATGAGTCCTTGAAAGTAAGTCCATAGGTTGTAGGAAAATTTCAATGATGGGCAAGTGAAGTTGGGTGAAGTTATCCCCTTTGCTCCTATAGCCTGATTGTTGAGGGGTAATAACTGTTCCTGAACCTGGTGGTGTGAGCTCTGTGACTTCGATACTTCCTTTGATGGGAACAGCAATGAGAGGTCATGCCCTGGGAGGTGCTTTAATATTTTAAAATTATTAAATTTTAAAATATATTCCCTTTAATATTTTCACTGTCTTATAAGTTGAAGTGAGCATTTAAATTGAAGACCTTGCTTTGGTATCGTTTGTTTCAGTGCTGAAGAGGCCAGTAACTATAGAAGAACTTCTAGCGCCTGGAGCACCCTATACAAAGAAGACACTGACAGTAAGTAATTTTAGCAACTATAATTACTCTCTGTAATTCTACAAGACTTTAAAATTTGGCAGTTGAACAAACCTTAAGATTCTGATGCATGCACAAATTGTATGGTAGCATTGTGATTAGTGTAATTGTATTACTGAATTGTAATGGATTGATTGATGATGGGGAGGGCTGTCTCTCTTAGGCACCAGCTTTGTCTCCCAATGTATACTAACATGGCTCAGTAAAAATGTTTAGCCATATTATAACCATATAACAATTACAGCACGGAAACAGGCCATCTCGGCCCTTTTAGTCCATGCCGACGCTTACACTCACCTAATCCCACCGACCTGCACTCAGCCCATAACCCTCCATTCCTTTCCTGTCCATATACCTATCCAATTTTACTTTAAATGACAATACCGAACCTGCCTCTACCACTTCTACTGGAAGCTCGTTCCACACAGCTACCACTCTCTGAGTAAAGAAATTCCCCCTCATGCTACCCTTAAGCTTTTGCCCCCTAACTCTCAAATCATGTCCTCCTGTGTTGCTTTCACTGCGCATATATAACAACTACAGTGCCAGAAACCTGCGTAAGTTCAGTTCCACCACTGTCGGTGGAGTTTGTGCGTTCTCCCCGTGACTGCATGGGTTTCCTCCAGGACTCCAGTTTCACCCACATTCCAAAGACTTACAGTTAATTGCCAACAAGGGTGTAATTGGCAGCATGGCCTCATTTGGCCAGAAGGGCCTGTATCTCGAAATATTAAAAAGTCAGGATTTTATACTCTGTTGCTTTGAATCTATTAAGGAGCATCCTCAAGCCTTATTTTAAACATGTTTGTTTAGACTGTCAGAAGATTTGGTGACTATGTGCATTTGGAAAATCTTCCTGAGGAGCACAGAAGCTGGTTTGAGCAACAGGAATCTAAAGATGACCTTTGGTTAAGGACTTAATGTTTATTTTTAAAAAATGTGGCTGTTTTTCAGATCGTGGGAGATGCAGTTGGCTGGGGATTTGTTGTACGTGGAAATAAACCATGTCATATTCAGGCCGTGGATCCCACTGGCCCTGCTGCTGTAGCTGGAATGAAGGTAATGCTTTTCTCTGGCACACACAACACACAGATGGCCTAGTGTTGAGAGTTTCTGAGAGTTCCCAGTTTGCACCATAGTTTAGACCACAAGGGTGCATAAATACATTCAGTGGCCACTTTGTGTACCTCCTTTACCTAATAAAGTGACCATGTTCATGGTCTTCTGCTGCTGTAGCCCATCCACTTCAAGCTTCGGCATGTTGTGCATTCAGAGACCACTGTTGTAATGTGCTGTTATTTGAGTCATTGTCGCGTTCCTGTCAGCTTGAACCAGTCTGGCCATTCTCCTCTGACCTCTCTCATTAACAAGGTGATTTCCCCCACAGAACCAGTCTGTCCATTCTCCTCTGACCTGTCTCATTAACAAGGTGTTTTCACCCACAGAACCAGTCTGTCCATTCTCCTCCGACCTCTCTCATTAACAAGGTGTTTTCACCCACAGAACCAGTCTGGCCATTCTCCTCTGACCTCTCTCGTTAACAAGGTGTTTTCACCCACAGAACCAGTCTGTCCATTCTCCTCTGATCTCTCTCGTTAACAAGGTGTTTTCAGCCACAGACCTGCCGCTCACTGGATGTTTTATGTTTCTCAGAATCAGGTTTATTATCACCGGCATGTGTCATGAAATTTATTAGCTTAACAGCAGCAGTTCAATGCAATACATTATATAGAAGAAGAAAAATAAATAAATAAATTACAGTATACTGAATAGATTAAAAATCGTGTCAAAAACAAATAATATGTATTTAAAAAGTGAGGTGGTGTTCACAAGTTCAATGTCCAAATCATTCACACCATTTTCTGTAAACTCTAGGAGATTGTTGTGTTTCAAAAATCCCACAAAATCAGGAATCGACAGATACATAAAAAACTCTGCTTGCAGGAATTTGTAAATAATGGACACTAAAATTCTAGAATGAAATTGTGACAGTAATGTATTTCTGTGGAATTTTTTTGTAGGCTTTTGTTGCTACATAAAAATGGCAAACAATTAACACTAGGGATCTTTCTCTGAAAGTAATGTTGGTTTCCCATGACATTTCTGCACATCGAGATGGTTAATGTGCCAATTTATGGTTTGCAGTGTTGCCAAGAACAGCTAGCTTAAGGACTGGGAATGTTTCTGAATTTGGCAAAGAAGAATAGAGACATTGATAAGGCAGATTACAATACAGGCATCTCACAAAGGAACACAGGCTGCGTGAACATCTATAAAAAGATAAATAGGAAAAGTGTATCAAAACTTACCGCAGGTTCCTTAAAGTCTAAATTATGAAAGACTACGCACAGCAGCCACTTTATTAGGTGCAGCTGTGCACCTGCTTTTTGATGCTAATGTCTAATCAGCCAATCATGTGGCAGCAACTCAGTGCATGCAGACATGGTGACTAGTGGAGTGCCACAGGGATCTGTCCTGGGACCCCTGCTATTTGTGATTTTTATAAGTGACCTGTATGTAGAGGCGGAAGGATGGGTGAGTAAGTTTGCGGATGGCACAAAGATTGGAGGAGTTGTGGATGGAGCTGTAGGTCGTCGAAGGTTACAAGAGGATGTAGACAGGCTGCAGAGTTGGGCAGAAAAATGGCAGATGGAGTTCAATCCGGATAAGTGTGAGGTGATGCATTTTGGAAGGACAAACCAGAAGACTGAGTACAGGATTAATGGTCAGTTACTTAAGAGTGTGGATGAACAAAGGGACCTTGGGGTTCAAATCCATACATCCCTCAAGGTTGCTGCGCAGGTTGATAGGGTAGTTTAGAAGGCCTATGGGATGCTAGGCTTCATTAACAGGGGGATTCAGTTCAAGAGTAGAGAGGTCATGTTGCATGAGAATGAGTTCTACTCCTCTACGTAATAAAGTGGCTACTGGATATATATTGAGGGAGAAGGAAATGCAGGGCCATTGAATAGTCGGCTTTCAGAAGTTGAGACAAAAAGATAAAGGTGATACTTCCCCATTTCGTACTGTGTCACGATACCAAGTCTCTGCTCAAGTATGATCACACACTTTGGTATAATTGCAAGAGCAAAAAATGAAATTGTTTCAAGTGGACCGTCAGTAATCAAGTTGAATCCTCCTCGTCTTGATGAGTTTCGATGTCCGAGATTTTCAGGAACAGGTCGCCTGGCAGCCGAACAGACTGGCATCAACATAACATTCTTTTCCCTGCCACCCGCCCTCATGGCAGTGGTAGGCATTGCCTGTACAGAGCGGTGTATAATCCCACCATGGCTGCTTGAGTACCACCTGGCAGGCCCACAGCCAAAACGGCTCATTTCTTTATTGAGATTCGCCGTGGAACTGGCCCTTCGAGTTGCCCCACCCAGCAATTCCCCAACTTAACCCTAGCCTAGTCACGGGACAGTTTACCTTGACAACTTAACCTAACAACCGGTACATCTTTGGACTGTGGGAGGGAGCCAGAGCACCCAGGGGAAGCCGGTGCGGTCACAGGGAGAATATACAAACTCCTTACAGGTAGTGGTGGGAATTGAACCCGGATTAGTGGTTCTGTAAGGCATTGTGCTGACAATAAGATTCTGTATAGAAGCAGAATTAGGCCATTTGGCGCATCGAGTCTGCTCCCCCATTTCATCATGGCTGGTCCAGTTTTCCTCTCTGCTTCTTCCTGTCTCACCTGAAGCCCTGACCAGTCAAGCATCTATCAACCTCTGCCTTAAATAAACAGAGACTTGGTCCCCACAGCTGCCTGTGGCAAAGATTCACCATCCTCTGCCTGAAGAAGTTCCTCCTCATCTCCAGTCTAATGGATACCCCTCTATTCTGAGGCTGTGTCCTCTGGTCTTAGACTCTCCCATCATAGGAAACATCCTTTCCACATTTGCTCTATCAAGGCCTTTCACCATTCGACAGGTTTCAATGAGGTCACCCCTCATTCTTCTGAATTCTACTGAATACAGGCCCAGAACTATCAAACTCTCTGCATATGAGAAGCCATTCAATCGTGGAATCATTTTCATGAAACTCGTTTGAACTCTCTCCAGTTTCAGCACCTCCTTTCTTAGATAAGGGGCCCAAACCTGCCCACAATACTCCAAGTGAGGCCTCACCAGTGCTTTATAAAGTCTCAACATTACCTTCCTGCATTTCTATTCTAGTCCTCTTGAAAAGAATGCTAACATTGTATTTGCCTTCCTCACCACAGACTCAACCTGCAAGTTAACCTTTAGGGAAACCTACATTTAGAAAATAGTCAACTCTGTTGTTCTTCTACCAAAGTACATGATCATACACTTCCCAAAACTGTATTCCATCTGCCATTTTTTGCCTATTTTCCTAATCTGTCTCAGTCCTTTTGAAGCCTCTCTTCCTCAAAAGCACCTGCCCCTTCACCTACATATTGTATGCAAGCTTTACAATAAACCCATCAATTCCATCATCCAAATCATTGACATATAATGTAAGAAGAAATTAATCCCAACACAAACCTAGTAAAACACTAGGAAGAGCTCCCTTTATTCCTACTCTTTGCCTCCTGCCAATCAGCTACTGCTTTATCCATGCTAGAATCTTTCCTGTAATACCATGGGCTCATAGCTTGTTATGCAGCCTCATGTGTGGCACCTTGTCAAAGCCTTTCTGAAAATCCAAGTGCACAAAATCAACCAATTCTCCTTCATCTATCCTGCTTGTTATTTCTTCAAAGTTTTCCAACTGATTTGTCCAACAAGATTTTCCCTTAAGGAAACCATGCTGACTATGGTCTGTTTTAGCACTTGCCTCCAAGTACCCTGGGTCCTCATCCTTGATGATCGACTGCAACGTCTTGCCAACTGGCCTGTAGTTTCCTTTCTTCTGCCTCTCTCCCTTCTTGAAGAGTGGAGTGACTTTGGCAATTTTCCAGTCTTCCGGAACCATTCCGGATTCTAGTGGTTCTTGAAAGATCTTTCCTAATGCCTCCATGCAGCCACCTCTTTCAGACACCATCTGGCCCAGGTGACTTATCTACCTTCGGACCTTTCCATTTCCCGACCATGCAACACTGCAGTGCTCCTTGCAGCAGGCACAGAAATACAAAATGCAGGAGGAATTCGACAGGCCAGGTTGCATTAATGGAGGGGAATAAACCAGCCTTTTTTAGGATGGAATGGAAGGGGAAGAAACCAGGAATGGAACGTGGTGATGGTGTTGGGGGCTGGAGCGGTGGCGAGTACAAGCTGGCGGGTGATAGGTGAACCAGGTGAGGGGGATGTTGGGTGGCGGTGGGGTGATGAAGTAAGATAACGGGAAGGGATAGGTGGAAGAGATAAAGGGCTGAAGAAAGAGGAATCTGATACAGGAGAGTGTTCTATGTAAGAAAAGGAAGGAAGAAGGGCACCAGAGGGAGGAGATGGACAGGAGAGGAGAAGAGAAGGCATGAGAGAGTAAGTGGAATGGTAAATGTGTTACCTCACCCGGATTGATTTTTTTGAGAGCCTTGAATGGAGGGGAAAGGGCAGGTGAGGCACTTCTGCTTGCAGGGATAGATCCCAAGAGAGGGATCTGAGGGGATGGACACTCATTAAGGGTGAAAGGTGAAATATTTAAAGGGAACCAGAGGGGGAGTTTCTTCACTCAGAGGGTGGTGTGAGTGTGGAACGAGCTGCCGGCAGAAGTGGTGGATGTGGGTTTGATTGCAATATAAAAGAAGAAGTTTGGATAAGTACATGGATGGGAGGGTTATGGAGAGTTATGTGGGCCGATGTGACTAGGCAAAATAACAGTTCAGCATGGACTAGATGGGCCAAAGGGCCTTTTCTTCTTGCTGTCATGCTATATGAGTCTTTGACTAAAAACATTGCTCTCAAATAGTAAATATGCACATAGTTCCTGTCAACTGTAAAATTAAAATTCACTTGACAGAATTTCTTATTCATTTTAATTACTTTATGTAGCAGTACAGTTCAGTGTAGCCTCTCCAGTACTGTCCCACAATCCCTGACTACTTCGATTTAACCCTAACCTAATCACAGGACCAATTAATCTACTTGGTACAACTTTGGACTGTGGAAGGAAAAGGAGGAGCCGGGGAAAGTTCCATAGAGAGGACGTACAGAGACTCGTTACTGAACGTAGCTGGAAATGAACTCTGAACTCTGGAATGCCCCAAGCTGTAATAGCATCATGCTAACCACTACACTGCCGTGAAGTCAGGGTCTTTCTGGGTATAGACGTCTGGCACTCGCATCAAATGTTAAAGCTGAGGTCGTGCAGGGGTCAGTGTCTGTGTGGAAAGCAGCAAGCAGGTATGCTGCCCGACTGGAGGTAGAAAATGAACAAATGTTTAACCTGATCCCCGTATGATCTAGTTTCATTGCAATAGTTTTGTTCAATCAGAACATGAGCCTGCAGTAAAAGCTGAGGCTTACCCACAAGCTTCAGCCTTTGAGGCGAAGCACCAGATGGTATCTGGAATAAATAGAATCAATGCCTTCTGCTTGGTGGGGTGGGGGGGGGGGGGGAGATGATATTGATTTTTCTCTCCGCAGGAAGTTTGCAATTCCACTTTAATTAAAGTCTGAATCCAACCAAGTGATTTGAAATTATGCTGTTTGACCAGGGTTCACTTCTGTTTTGTGCTCTTTCTCAAAGGTTCATTTATGCTTTCTTTTTGAATAATATGCGGGTGATTAAAGTATTTTGGAAGATTAGCCTCTCATGTTCGGGCCAAGTGTTGTTGATGTCCAGCATCTAACAGCAGGAGCTGATTTGTCACAGTTGTGCAATAGGTCAAAATGGGTGATATCATCAATGTTGGATCCTACCTGTAGATCTTGCATGGAAATCACAGAATATTGAACAGTACAGGCCCTTTGGCCCACAATGTTACACTGACCTTTTAACAATCTAACCCTTCTCTCCTACATTGCCCTCCATTTTCCTATCATCTCTGTGCCTACCTTAGAAACTTACAGACTTAGAAACTTACTCAATCTATCCTCATAACACGTGCTCTCTAATTCTGGCGGCATCCTGGTAAATCTCCTCTGCACCCTCTTTAAAGCTTCCATATCCTTCCTATATTGAGGTAACCAGAACTGAAGACTATCCCAAGTGTGATCTAACCAGGGCCTTACAGAGCATCAACGTTACTTTGCAGCAATTAAAAATTGGGAGAGTATTAAAAATGGGAATCACGGTTCCCATTGTTGACACTCTCCACTTGCATCATTTTTTCTTTGCTGTTGTACCTGGCAGTTCTGGTTAAACGTAGGGGTTGTCCATCGTGTCCAATGATAACGGGAAGCCTGTGCAGGAGAGTTTTAAAGTGGAGATGCCATTGCACTGGTGCAGTTCCACTCTCTCAACTTCAGAAGTCTGGGTCTAGGGTATGAGTAAGCTTCACAAACTGGGGTCTCCCTTGGTTTCTCCTGTGCCTTATCGTGTCCTTCGATCTCCACAGAGTGTTGTAGAACTGCCTTCCTAGCCAGCAGATCTCATCCACCCGTTCTGCTGGAGTTGACTTCCCATCCTAGGAAAGGCATGTCTCTATCCCATTGGGGTGTGGCTGCTGTACCCATTTCTCACCACAAGGATTTAGAATACTTTCAGCAGGTTGGGGCTCTGGTCAGCTTAAATTGTTCTGCACCTTCTAAAAGACATTGGAGTAGAATTAGGCCATTCAGCCCATCAAGTCCACTCTGCCATTTATGTATTTACAGTGGATATGAAAAGTATTCAACCACCTTGGAAGTTTTCATGTTTTATTGTTTTGCAATATTGAATTTCAGTGGATTTAATTTCGCTTTTTTTTACACTGATCAACAGAAATAGACGTGTCAAAGTAAAAACAGATCTCTACAAAGTGATCTGAATTAATTACAAATATAAAACACAAAATAATTGATTGCTTAAATATTCAGCCCCCTCAGGTCAGTATTTAGTAGATGCACCTTTGGCAGCAATTACAGCCTTGAGTCTGTGTGGATAGGTCTCTATCAGCTTTACACATCTGGACACTGCATTTTTTTCTAATTCATTATAAAACTTCTCAAGTTCTGTCAAATTGCATGGGGATCGTGAGTGCACAGCCTTTTCAAGAGAAAATCTGCAGATGCTGGAAATTCAAGCAACACACACCAAATGCTGGAGGCCATGTACAGTGCTGGCTTTGGATCTTCTCATTGCCAACTGCTGACGGGACATCAACCGTCTCAATTTCACTGCCCCTCTCTACAGTTCCAACCTCACCCTCCAGTCTCTCTCAACTAATCCTTACCTCACCATCAAACACGTAGATAAGAGGGGTGCTGCAATAGACAATAGGTGCAGAAGTAGACCATTCGGCCCTTAGAGCCTGCACCGCCATTCTGAAATCATGGCTGATCATCTACTATCAATACCCGGTTCCTGCCTTGACCCCATATCCCTTGATTCCCCTATCCATAAGATACCTATCTAGCTCCTTCTTGAAAGCATCCAGAGAATTGGCCTCCACTACCTTCCAAGGCAGTGCATTCCAGACCTCCACAACTCTCTGGGAGAAGAAGTTTTTCCTTAACTCTGTCCTAAATGACCTACCCATTATTCTCAAACCATGCCCTCTGGTACTGGACTCTCCCAGCATCTGGAACATATTTCCTGCCTCTATCTTGTCCAATCCCTTAATAATCTTATATGTTGCAATCAGATCCCCTCTCGATCTCCTTAATTCCAGCATGTACAAGCCCAGTCTCTCTAACCTCTCTGCGTAAGACAGTCCGGACATCCCAAGAATTAACTTTGTGAATCTACACTGCACTTCCTCTACAGCCAGGATGTCCTTCCTTAACCCTGGAGACCAAAACTGTACACAATACTCCAGGTGTGATCTCACCAGGGCCCTGTACAAATGCAAGAGGATTTCCTTGTTCTTGTACTCAATTCCCTTTGTAATAAAGGACAACATTCCATTAGCCTTCTTCACTGCCTGCTGCACTTGCTTATTCACCCTCAGTGACTGATGAACAAGGACTCCTAGATCTCTTTGTATTTCTCCCTTACCTAACTCTACACCGTTCAGATAATAATCTGCTTTCCTGTTCTTACTCCCAAAGTGGATAACCTCACACTTATTCACATTAAACGTCATCTGCCAAGTATCTGCCCACTCACCCAGCCTATCCAAGTCACCCTGAATTCTCCTGACATCCTCATTACATGTCACCCTGCCACCCAGCTTAGTATCATCAGCAAATTTGCTGATGTTATTCTCAATGCCTTCATTAAATTGTTGACGTAAATTGTAAACAGCTGTGGTCCCAATACCGAATCCTGTGGCACCCCACTAGTCACCACCTGCCATTCCGAGAAACAACCATTCACCGCTACCTTTTGCTTTCTTTCTGCCAACCAGTTTTATATCCAAGTCAATGTTTTCCCCCCGATGCACTGAGCTTTTATTTTACCCACCAATCTCCTATGTGGGACCTTATCAAATGCCTTCTGAAAATCAAGGTACACTGCATCCACTGGATCTCCCTTGTCTAACTTGCTGGTTACATCCTCGAAAAACTCCAATACATTAGTCAAGCATGATTTACCCTTGGTAAATCCATGCTGGCTCGGCCCAATCCTATCACTGCTATCTAGATATGCCACTATTTCATCCTTAATCTTTAATAATGGACTTTAGTATGCCACTATTTCATCTTTAATGATCCAGGTACAACTGTCAGATACTTTGCCTTACATACCCCTTGAACTGGATCCCACTGAGCACCAGGCGATTATCTCCCACACCGTCACTGACCTTATTAGCTCCAGGGATCTCCCATTCACTGCCACCAACCTCATAGTTTCCTCATCCAGCACCTCCCATTTCTACCACTTACCCAAGATCCACAAACCTGCCTTTCCAGGTAGACCCACTGTTCCAGCTTGTTCCTGCCCCACTGAACTCATCTGTATTGTTCAACTCAGTTTTATCCCCCAGTTCTGTCCCTTCCAACCTACATCCATGACACTTCACATGATTTCATGATTCAGGTCCCGAGCATCTTATTTTCACCATGGATGTCCTGTCCCTATACACCTCCATCCCCCACCAGGAAGGCCTCAAAGCTCTCAGTTTCTTTCTAGACACCAGACAAGTTCCCCTCCCTGACCACTCTCCTCTGTCTGGTGGAACTCTCAATAATTTCTCCTTTGGCTCCTCCCGCTTCCTTCAAACTCTCGTATGCGTCCCAGCTATGCCTACCTTTTTGTCGGCTATGTGGACCAGTGTATGTTCCGAGCCTACACCGGTGTTACCTGAGGTCAGTGTGGCCTCCTGTATATACCGATATAGATTGGGGAGATCACCTCACCGAGCACCTACACTCCATCCAACAGAAAAAGCGTCATCTCCCAGTGGCCACCCATTTTAATTCCCATTCCCATTCCATCTTATCCGTCCATGGCTTCCTACAGTCACGATGAGGCCACTCTCAGGTTGGAAGAGTGGCAGCTCCAACCTGATAGCATGAACATCAATTTTTCAAACTTCCAGTAATGGCCCACTTCTGTCGCCATGTTGTGTTCTTTATACGTACTGTGGGTTACTCATAAAGAAACATATTCTGGAAGAACATAACTAGAAGTTTTTAGCAGCAAACAGCAACTATGTTTTACACTGCCATGCTTTCTAGATCATTCTGCCATTTCTGCGCATGCTGAGAACTCTCTCCAATCACGTTCTAACACGTCATATCACCACATCTTCCTTTCCTTAAAAAGGAAAACAATTAGCAACATTAATCAAAACAAATGCTTAATTTAACATGTCTCTATCAGTCTCTGGGGGTTTACGAACACGAGTAGCCCACACAGAGTGAAGAGTGGTTCACACAGTTCTTGTGTTAGTTTGTTATTTTAATGGTTTGTGTGGTCTACTTCAGTTAACTGAAGCTCTGAAGTTGGCTCTTTCTTGAGGTCTTTGCGAAGTAATCACAATTCATTCATTAACTGTGTGATCTCTTTTTTATGCTGAGACTTCATCATTTCAATAAAACTTCTCAATTCCTTCACTTGTGCTTTCACTTCTTCAATTGGATCCTATTTCTTGTCATTCTTTGGCTTCAGCTCAGTATTGAACTGTACCGGCAAGTTTAGTTTTGCTGGCAAAGCTTTGTCAGAGGCTGGTAACAAAGGGATGGGTCTGGGATTTTCCTTTATGACTTCTTTTACTTTTGCTGCATGGGAATCAAATCCTGTTTTCTCTTTTCTCTCCCCCTCCCCCTCCCTCTCTCTCTCTCTCTCCCTCTCCCTCTCCCTCTCTCTCTTTCTCTCTCCCCCTCTCTCTCTCTCTCTCCCCCTCTCTCTCTCTCCCCCCCTCTCTCTCTCTCTCCCCCTCTCTCTCTCTCTCTCCCCCTCTCCCTCTCCCTCTCCCTCTCTCTCCCTCTTTCTTGCTCTCATCAAGTCACTATATTCTGAGTCTGTGTCACTGTCCAGGACTAAGTCTCTTTTCACAAAATTGAGTCCCTTACAGGCAGATAAGCCAAGTATTGACTACATTTTTTTGGCACAGCCACAAATGAAAGCATGTGCACAATATATTTGTCTGATACTTTTGGCACACATGTTCCTTTAACTGGATGTCTGCACCTGAATACCCAGTTACTTTTGTATTTGTCTGATGTAACTTTGGTCTTGGCTTTAATACATTAAACTCAGATTCTGCAAGAACATTTACTTGTGCTCCAGGATCAAGTTTAAACAGAATATTGTTTTGATTCACTTGCAGTGGCATAGTCTAGTCATTCTTATTTTGTTTTCATGAAGCACATCGATATAAAACTACTCACGTTCATTTTCAAGCAATGACTGCATTTATGTGTTTTATTTCCTTTCTGCTTCTACAACGGTGTGAAAAATAATTACTCTTACTGCAGTGATTCCACATTTTTTCTTTCAGATGATGTCTTGCTCTCTGTTGGTTTTGTTGCCATTTTATTACTTTTTCTAACATTCACGCTTTTCCATAGTGTCTACATAGCTCTCAATAAAAAGCTCTTTAGCCTGCGATGTCACAAATTCTGAAGCTTTGCATAGAATCAAAGCTTTTTCCAAATCTGTGTCTGGTTCTCTTAAGAGTCTTTCTTTCAGACCATCATCCAGAATGCTGCAAACAATTCTGTCTTTAATGAGAAAGTCTGTCAGCTCTGCAAACTCGCATGTTTTACTGCAGTTTCTCACCTTGGTAACAAATAGATCAATCGTTTGACCAGCTTTCTGCTTGCATGTAAAGAATTTGTACCGTTCATACATCACATTGCACTTTGGTATACAAAATGCTTCAAACTTGTTAATTATCACTTTTAAATTGAAATTATCTCCATTCTCAAAAAGTAAAATGGTTAAATACCTCAATTGTGTCATCACCAATCACATGGCATAGAGTCGCAGCTCTAGTTTTTTCCATTTTATTTTCTGCTCCGATCGCAGATAAATTAATTTCAAAACGCTGTTTAAATCTTTTACAGTTTTCAGCAGCATTTCCAGTCAGCTGAAGCGTTGATGGGGGGTTGCAAAACTTCCATTTTTAAGGCTGTTAGCAAACACTAAAAAAGTGTGTGCTTTTTTTTTGATTATCTTCACTTCTCCCCTGTTATTGAAACGTATTATTCTTCCAGACTGACTTCTGACACCATGTTGTGTTTGTTAAGCATACTGTGGGTTACTCATAAGGAAACGTATTCTGGAAGAACATAACTAGAACTTTTATTTAACAGCAAACAGCAACCACGTTTTACACTGCCATGCTTTCTAGATCATTCTGCCATTTCTGCGCATGCTCCGAACTCTGTCCAATCACGTGACACGTGATATCACCACAGTCCCCACATTCCCTTAATCATTCCCCATTCCTCTCTAACCTTGTCTCCTTACCTGCCTATCACCTCCCTCTGGTGCTCCTCACCCTTTTCCTTCTTCCATGGCCTTCTGTCCTCTCCTCTCAGATTCCCCCTTCTCCAGCCCCGTATCTCTTCCGCCAATCAACCTCCCAGCTCTTTACAACACACAAAAAGTGCTGCAGGAACTCAGCAGACCAGGCAGTATCTGTTGGAAAAGAGTACAGTTGATGTTTTGGGCCGAGACCCTTCATCAGGCCTTGAAGAAAAAAAGATGAGGAGTCAGAGTTAGGAGGTGAGGGGAGGGGAGGAAGAAACACCAGTGGATAGGTGAAACTGGGAGGTCAGAGGGATGAAGTAAAGAGCTGTGAATTTGATTGGTGAAGGAGATACAGGGCTGGAGAAGGGGGAATCTGATAGAGGACAGAAAACCATGAAGGAAAGAAAAGGGGGAGGAGCACCAGATGGAATGGGGAATTGCAAAGTGGGGACATTACCAGAATTTCAAAAGGTCAATGTTCATGCCATCAGGTTGGAGGCTACCCAGACAGAATACAAGGTATTGCTCCTCCAAGCTGAGTGTGGCCTCATGACAGTAGAGGAGGCCATGGACTGACCCCTCCCCACCTTCTTATTTGGACTCCTCATCTTTTTTCTTCCAGTGCTGATGAAAGGTTTCAGCCGGAAACATTGACTGTACTCTTCCATAGATGCTGCCTGGTCTGCTGAGTTCCTCCAGCGTGTTGTGTGTGTTGCACTTATTAAGTCCAGGCACAAATTCTCAATTGGATTGAGGTCTGGACTGTGACTCACTCCAGGGCATTAACTTTGTTGTTTTTAATCCATTCCTGTGTAGCTTTGGATTCTTGGGGTCATCCTCTTTCTGGAAAACACATCCTCTCCCAAGTCTCAATTCTCCTGCAGACTGTATCAGGTTTTCCTCCAGGATTTCCCTGTATTTTACTGCATTCATTTTGCCCTCTATCTTCACAAGCCTTCCAGGGCCTGCTGCAGTGAAGCATCCCCACAGCGTGATGCAGCCATCACCATGCTCCATGGTGGGGTTGGTGTGCTTTTGATGATGTATGGTGTTTGGCTTATGCCAAAGATAATGTTTAGTCTGACGGCCAAAATGTTCAATCTTAGTTGCGTTAGGCCATGCAATCTTCTTCCGGCTGACTTCAGAGTATCCCACAAACTCTAGCTGAGATCTAATGTGAGATTTTTTTCAGAAGCTTTCTCTTTGTCACTCTCCCATAAAGCTGTGACTGGTAAAGCACCTGGACAACAGTCGTATGCACAGCCTCTCCCATCTCAGCCACTGAAGCTCGTAACTCCTCTGGAGTTGTCATAGGACTCTTGGTGGCCTCCCTCACTAGTCCCCTTCTTGCACGTCATTCCGTTTTTGAGGACAGCCTGTTCTAGGCAGACTTACAGCTGTGCCATATTCTTTCCATTTCTTGATGATTGACTTAGCTGAACTCTAAGGGATATTCAGTGACTTGAAAATGTTCTTGTATCCCTCTTCTGGCTTGTGATTTTCAATAACCATTTCATCGTTTGTTGGAGTGTTCTTCATGGTGTCATTTTTTGTCTGGATACTGACTCACCAGCAGTTGGCACATGTGATCCCTATTTAACTAATTATGTGACTTCTAAAACCAATTGGCTGCATCAGTGACGATTTGGTTTATCATATCAAGGGGGTGCTGAATACTTATGCAATCAATTATTTTATGTTTTATATTTGTAATTAATTTAGATCACTTTGTAGAGATCTGTTTTCACTTTGACACAAAAGTTATTTTTCTGTTGACCAGTGTCAAAAAGCCCAAATTAAGTCCACTGTGATTCAGTTGTTAAACAATAAAACATGAGAACTTCCGGGGGGGGGGGGGGGGTGAATACTTTTTATAGACACTGTATATACCTTTTATATAGAGAGTGAAAGGGCATTTAAGATGCTTGTAGATAGGCACATGGGTGAAAGGAAAGAACTGGAGGGCTATGCTAGAGTGATCTTAGAGTTACACACAGAAAATGCTGGGAGAACTCAGCATGTCAGGCAGCATGTATGGAGTGGAATAAAGCATTGATGTTTTTTGTGGAGACCTTCCATCAGGTGTCCTAATGAAGGGTCTCAGTCCTTAATTCCTCTCCATTTATGCTGCCTGATCTGCTGAGTTCTTCCAGCATTTTGCGCGTGTTGCTCTGGATTTTCAGCATCTGCAGCGTCTCTTGTTTCAATTGATCTTGTGAAGGTTGTAGATGAAAAGGGCCATGCACTGTGGCACTGTGCTGCATTCTTCTACGCTTCTGTGAAATAACTGTTGAAATTATATTGTTTGTTTCTCAACTTTTTTTTAGATTCGGCAATTCGTTGTTTCTGTGAATGGACTAAATGTTCTTCACCTGGACTACAGAACTATCAGCAACCTCATCCTCACTGGCCAACGCACCGTCGTAATGGAGATCATGGAGGAAGTGAACTCTGAATAGGAGAATTGCCGGTCATGAAGTGTGATGGGAATACTGTGTGAAACTGGAAAAGGGAACGTATACTGTAGCTCTTTAGGGTTATAACATTGCCTTGTTTAAAAAATTTTTTTTTAGAACTGCCTCATTTGAATGTTTAAAGTTTTCTAAACACTGGAACTAGAATATGCTTTACATGAAGTGTGTGGTCGTCGTAATATATTAGACACTTAGAAAGCATGTTTTGTACATAACTATTTTGTCTTTTGTTTACATTAAGGTGTAGGATGTAACAAGCTGTTTTATTTTACATGCAGAAGAAATACCTCAACTCTGGAATAAATGATTTGTTTCTGTTTTACCACCAAAAGCAAAGAGCTGTCACTCTGAGCTCACTCCCTCTGGGTTCACTACTACTTTAACAGTATTTGTGCAGTGAAGTAACTGAGAATATCCCAGTCTTCTTATGGTATACTGGATGGGGCTTTAAGAGGTGATAGCATCAGCCTCCCTAAAATTGGAACTCCTGCTGACCTTAATACCAAATACTCTCTTCTCTGAAAAAGAAGAAACTTTGGCTTGAGTTGCAATCTCTTAAACTGATTTTTGTTTTCTTCCCCTTTTCCATTCTGTTTGCATTCAATGATGCATTGCAATATTATCAAAATTATCCGCAAATTATCACTGTGTTCAGCAAAGCTTAATTTTATTTAAATTTCCATTTCTACTTGTGAAAATATTCTGGGCACATTTTTTCTAACTTACTTTATGGATGAGATGCACTTACCAGAAAGTTTTAAAGTATCCTGAACGTAGAAATGAAACTTCTTTTGGACCATTTGGATCGAGGTGCCCAGAATCACAATTTAAAAGTATTAAAAGTGCCGAAGTATTGATTGACAAAATTTGACTGAACACTGGGAAGATTGTTTATTTATCTTCAATAAAGCGAAGTAAACAAAAAGCAGCTTTGAAAAACATACCCATTTTTATTTGGGAAAAACTGGTAAATAGAATTTCAGTTGAAATAAGCAGCTGGATTTTTAACATATTGGGAGTTAATTCCAAACGCTGTGGCTGACTGTGTTTGTCCTTTACCCAATCCACCTGCAAGTCCCTCCCCAGCCCTCCACCCCCCCCCCCCCCCCCCGGCACCATGGGGATTAAGCTACAGCTTGCCTGATCAAAGATGAAGCAAGCAGTTACCAGCATTTGAACCCTGAGGGTTTATTTGACAGCAGGATCACTTGTTGATTGTCATTGAAATGTTCAATTCTGTCAGTGTTTCTCCGTTTAGTACTTTTAGTTTTAAATGTATTTTGTTTTCTTGAGCTGTGATTTAAATTTTCTAGAAACTTAATTCATTGAAAAAGATGGTGCACCATGTAGCCTGTATTTACCTCAGTCTTCATGCAGGCACATTTTGAGGCTTTGAATAAATTTGATCTTGTATGTATTTTTAGAACTGGTGTTTAGTTCTTAGCAGTCAACCAGGCAATGATACAGATTTGCAAAAGCACGGGAGTTTCTGCAGATGCTGGAAATCAAGATTAACACAATAACACACAAAATGCTGGAGGGGCTTAGCAGGTCAGATGGCATCACGGAGGAATAAAGGAATAAAGAGCCAATGTTTTGGACTGAGATCCTTCATCAGGACTTTTCACGTCTCTTCTGTGGTAATGGAATTTTGTTGTACAAATCTATTTATTTATTGAGATACAGCACAGATTAGGCCCTTCGAGCTGTGCCATCCAGCAATCCCCCAATTTGATCCCAGCCTACTTACAGGGTATTTTACAATGACCAGTTAGCCTATCAACCAGTACAGCTTCGGAATGTGGGGGGAAACACACACAGTCACGGGGAGAATGTACAAACTCCTTACAGGCAGCAGCGGGAAATGAACCCAGTGTACCTGCACTGTAAAGCATTGTGCTAACTACTACGCTGCCCGTGCCACCCCACAAAATAGGAACAGGTACAAAGAAGCCATTTAGTCTTGTCAAAAGCTTTTGGCCACTAGCTGTGTTTCATCCTGGGGTTTCAAAAAATATTAAAATATAATCCTGTTGATTAAAAAAGTCATGCTTTAATAGGTATCACAGTACTTCAAGAACAAATGACCTTACAATGTTCACAGTCTTCTGCTGTGCCCACTTGGTTTTGTTGTAAAGACAAAGTTTGACGGTGACATACAGTGTAGATGACTAGAGTTTGTTCTGGGAGGGGTGCTGATCGGGTCAGGCTGCTGGGACAACACTACTCTCTTAAATTGGCTTGGAGTTATGAAGCAGAGGGTGGTAGTACTGGAAATCAAAGAGTTTGCTTCCTGAATACTTTTAGATGCATCTTCTGGATTTTGGACTGCTGATCATGAAAATCACCATGAAATTTCCGTATCATGCACCATTTTTAAAAATCGCCTATATTTGTTATTTCAATACACAATTCAAGTTAGTTAAAATGTTGCTCACCATATAAGCTGAAATGTTTTCTATCTTGCTCAGGCAGGGTGGATGCTGCATGGCAGGACAGGTTTTAGAAAGGCAATACATTTCCATGAAGGATTTCAATATTTGAGACAGATGTTTCCCAGATTAACTGATGCCAAGATTAAGGAAGGTGTTTTTGTTGATCCACAAATCAAACAGGTTATCAATGACAGGCAACGTGAAGTACCTCTGGTGGGACTGGAGAAAACAAATGGACAGCATTCAAAGATGTTGTTGAAAGTTTTCTTGACAACTTCAGAGCACTGAACTTAATGCAGCTGGTTGACAACATGCTTCAAGCATACGAAACCATGAAAAGCAACGTGTCACTAAAGATTCATTTTCTGCATTCCCATGTAGACTTCTTCCCTGCAAATGTTGGCGCTGTCAGTGATGATCATGGTGAAAGGTTTCACCGGGATATTGCAGTCATGGAGCAACGGTATCAGGGCAACTGGAATCCATCAATACTGGCTGATTATTGTTGGACACTTAAGTCAGAAGCCTCAGGCACTAGAGCACAAATGAAAATCATCAACAAAACATTTTTAGCTAGTTAAACTATTGCAAAGCATCAGCACCATTATGCAATTAAACACATACAAAAAATTTAATTTTGTGTTTCTCCAAATTCCTACATGATACAAATAGTCTGAAATGATATTTCTTCAGCTTCAAATGGTCTATCATTATTTATATCAATGCCTTGGACACAAAATACACAGTAAATTTATTATCACCATATACTGCCAATTCAGTTTCTTGTGGGCATTCATAGAAGAGACAAAGAAATACAATGCAATCAATCAAAATTTACACACCAACAAAAATGGACAAATAACCAATGTGCAAAAGAAGACAAACGGTGTCAATACAAGAAAAGATTAGCACAACACTATTACAGCTCAAAACCTGAGTTTAGTTCCGTCATCCTCTGTTGACAGTTTATGTTCCCTTCCCACGTGCTTGTGGGTTTCCTCCTACAGTCCATAGGCGCACTGGTTAGGTTATTGATTACAGTAAGTTGTCTGCTGATTAGACTAGGGTTACATTGGTGGGTTGCTGGAAGGGCCTGTTCTGTATCTCTAAATAAATAAGTGATACTGAGAACGTGAGTTGTAGAGTCCTTGAAAGTGAGTCACAGTTTGATCAGCAAGTTCAGAAATGATGTAAAATTCGAAGGTGGTCATTGTGGATGACGGGGATCTTTGATCATTTAGGGAATTGGGCTGAGGGGTGGCATGTGGGCAAGTGTGAGGTATTGCACTTTGGAAAGTCCAACCAGCACAGGACTTGCGGTAGAGCACAAGGGAACCAAGAAGTACACGCATCATTTGTTGAAAGTAGTGTCACAGGTTGACTGGTTGGTGAAACAAGCCATTTTGCATAAACACAACAGATTCTGCAGATGCTGTAAAACCAGAACAGCACACAAAATGCTGGAGGAACTCCGCAGGTCAGGCAGCATCTATACAAACGAACGAACAGTTGGGGCTTTGGGCCGAGACCCTTTCCTCAGGCTGTATGCTGGTTCTCATCAGTCAGGGCATTGGGTATTGGAGGTGGAAGGTTATGTTTCAGTTGTATAAGTCGTTAGTGAGGCTGCACTTTACTGTGCATGGCTCTGGTCACTTTAATACAGGAAAGATGTGGTTAAACTGGAAAGAGTGGAAAAGATTCACAAGGGAATTGCCAGGATTAGAAAGGAGCTGTTGACAGGCTGGATCTTTATTCCCTGGAGCGTAAAGAATGAGGGCTGGCCTTGTTTACCAAGGTTTATAAAATTATGAGGGCATAGATAAGATGGATGGTAACTTTTCCCAGGGTAGGGGAGTCCAAAACTAAGGAGCTTTAGCTTAGAGTCAGGTTTATCAACCTTTGGGCTTTGATCTTCAATATCAAACCCTTGCCACGGCCATGATTTCTTCTCGCTGCTGCCATCAGGAAGGAGGTGCAGGAGCTTCAGGTCTCACACCACCAGGTTCAGCAACAATTACTACCCCTCAACAATCGGGCTCATGAACTAGAGGGGATAACTTCTCTCAATTTCACTCACCCTATCACTAAACTGTTCCCACAAACTATGGACTCACTTTCAAAGACTCTTCATCTCATATTCTTGATTTATTTTGCTTATTTATACATTTACCTTTTTCACTATTGTGTCCTTTGTACATTGGTTGTCTGACCATCCTGTCAGGTGTGGTCTTTCATTTCTTGTATTTACCGTGTATGCCTGCAGGAAAATGGATCTCAGGGTTGTATAAGGTGACATATGTACTTTGATAATAAGCTTTGGACAGGCCGATGACGGAACCCCGAACCCCGAGCTCACTGACTCACCCATCCTCATGCCCCATACAGCCAGTTGTAGCTGCCCCCTGCGTATCTCCGGAGTGTGTTGGTTGTTAACGCAAATTACACATTTCACTACTTTTTGATGTACATGTGATAAATAAATGAATCTCAATTGTTTTTTGTGAGTTTGTGTGTGAACTGACACAGTTTTTGGGGCAATCGGCACAAAGTTGAGAAAGATGAATTGGACGATTGAAGGATACTGGAGGTACAGGGCAGGAACAGGAAGCAATGAGATTTGCTGGCTATGCTCTTGCAGTGATGGTACCAGTCAGATCTCAGCCATATGACCATAGTTTATCCAGATCAGAAACAGAATAAGGTTTATTATCATTGTCTGATGAGGTATGACCTCCAAGAGGACTACAACCTTGTCGTGGTTCGGAGGCTTGCGAGCTTCAATGACCCGGAGAGCTATGCCAGTTGGAGTCAAGGGCTTTATGCTTTGGCTCTTGGCAGGATCACCCATGCCAAAGAGGTCAAAGGGTAGAGACATCGGTCTTCCAGGTTCAGGAGTTCATCTCAGGGCTAACAAAACAGTCATGGGAACAGCAATGAAGAATCTTTCTATACCTGTGTCTCCACCCCGGACCTGCATGACTGACAGTAGTGAAAACAAAGAGGCAACTACTGGAACAATAAAGCCCCTGAAGGGCAGAGAAAACGCAACTGACCAAACACAACTTGGCGCTGTACTGTAGAGGCTTAAATGAGAACCCTGAACCACATCCGCATCACAATAGAGAAGATGGCCAAGGACAGACAGAGATGGGGGATCTTCATTGCTGCCCTAAATGCCAACAGGCGTGACAGGGAGAAAGTTAGTAAGTAACATAACACAATATTTCTTGTTGAACTCCTGAGGTCGAGTTGGTTGTTATCAAAAATTACACATTTCACTGTAAATTTTGATGTACACATGACAAATGAATCAATCTATTTTGCAGTCATGGAAAAGTAAATAGACAATAAACAATAGGTGCCGAAGTAGACCATTTGGCCCTTCGAGCCTGCACCACCATTTTGAGATCATGGCTGATCAACTACTATCAATACCCGGTTCCTGCCTTGTCCCCATATCCCTTGATTCCCCTATCCATAAGATTCCTATCTAGCTCCTTCTTGAAAGCATCCAGAGAATTGGCCTCCACTGCCTTCCAAGGCAGTGCATTCCAGACCCCCACAACTCTCTGGGAGAAGAGGTGTTTCCTTAACTCTGTCCTAAATGACCTACCCATTATTCTCAAACCATGCCCTCTGGTACTGGACTCTCCCAGCATCTGGAACATATTTCCTGCCTCTATCTTGTCCAATCGCTTAATAATCTTATGTTTCAATTAGATCCCCTCTCAATCTCCTTAATTCCAGCGTGTACAAGCCAAGTTTCTCTAACCTCTCTGCGTAACAGTCCAGACATCCCAGGAATTAACCTCGTGAATCTATGCTGCACTTCCTCTACAGCCAGGATGTCTTTCCTTAACCCTGGAGACCAAAACTGTAGACAATACTCCAGGTGTGGTCTCACCAGGGCTCTGTACAAATGCAAGAGGATTTCCTTGTTCTTGTTCTCAATTTCCTTTGTAATAAAGGCCAACATTCAATTAGCCTTCTTCACTGCCTGCTGCACTTGCTCATTCACCTTCAGTGACTGATGAACAAGGACCCCTAGATCTCTGTATTTCTCCCTTACCTAACTTTACACTGTTCAGATAATAATCTGCCTTCCTGTTCTTACTCCCAAAGTGGATAACCTCACACTTATTCACATTAAACGTCATCTGCCAAGTATCTGCCCACTCACCCAGCCTATCCAAGTCACCCTGAATTCTCCTAACATCCTCATCACATGTCACACTGCCACCCAGCTTAGTATCATCAGCAAATTTGCTGATGTTATTTTCAATGCCTTCATCTAAATCGTTGACGTAAATTGTAAACAGCTGTGGTCCCAATACCGAGCCCTGTGGCACCCCACTAGTCACCACCTGCCATTCCGAGAAACATCCATTCACCGCTACCCTTTGCTTTCTATCTGCCAACCAGTTTTCTATCCATGTCAATCCATGTCAATGTCTTCCCCCCGATGCCCTGAGCTTTGATTTTACCCACCAATCTTCTATGTGGGACCTTATCAAATGCCTTCTGAAAATCAAGGTACACTACATCCACTGGATCTCCCCCGTCTAACTTCCTGGTACATCCTCAAAAAGCTCCAACAGATTAGTCAAGCATGATTTACCCTTGGTAAATCCATGCTGGCTCGGCCCAATCCTATCACTGCTATCTAGATTCAACTTTAATAATGGACTCTAGCATCTTCCCCACCACTGATGTCAGGCTGACAGGTCAATAGTTCTCTGTTTTCTCCCTCCCTCCTGACTTAAAAAGTGGGATAACATTAGCTATTCTCCAATCCTCAGGAACTGATCCTGAATCTAAGGAGCATTGGAAAATGATTACCAATGCATCCGTAATTTCCAGCGCCACCTCCTTTAGTACCCTAGGATGCAGACCATCTGGACCTGGGGATTTGTCAGCCTTCAGTCCCATCAGTCTTCTCAGGTAGATAGGGTCATAAAAAGAGCTTTTGGTACATTGGGCTTTATAAATCAAAGTATTGAATATAAGAGTTGGAATGTTATGGTAAGGTTGTATAAGACATTGGTGAGACTGAATTTGGAGTATTGTGTGCAGCTGTGATCACCAAATTACAAAAAGGATATTAATAAGGTTGAAAGAGTGCAGAGAAGGTTTACAAGGATGTTGTTGGGACTTGAGAAACTGAGTTACAGAGAAAGTTTGAGAGTTAGGTCTTTAATCCCTGGAATGTAGAAGAATGAGGGGAGATTTGATAGAGCTGTACAAAATTATGAAGGGTATAGATAGGGTAAATGCAAATAAGTTTTTTTAACTGAGGTTGGGTGTGACTAGAGGTCTTGAGTTAAGGGTGAAAAGGGAAGTGTTTAGCAGG
This sequence comes from Hypanus sabinus, assembly GCF_030144855.1. NCBI lineage: Eukaryota > Metazoa > Chordata > Chondrichthyes > Myliobatiformes > Dasyatidae > Hypanus > Hypanus sabinus. The sequence goes on along the minus strand of NC_082706.1, from coordinate 207,657,004 downwards.
AGGATGAGGAGGAACTTCACTCTGGGTGGTGCTGGTGTGGAATGAGCTGCCAGCTGGCACAAGTGCTGGATGTGATTTTGATTTTAATGTTTAAGAGAAGTTTGAATAGTTATGTGGATGGGATAGTATGGAGGGCTATGGTCCGGGTGCAGATCGATGGGAGAAGGCAGCTTAAATGGTTCAGCATGGATTGGATGAGCAGAATGGCCTGTTTCTCTGCTGTACTTCTCTATAACAATGAGATACAGAAACAGCCCCTTCGGCCCAACTGGGCCATGCTGACTAATAAATTAACTACTTGAGCCAGCCCCATTTGGCTGCGTTTGAACAGCCTCCCTGTCCCCCTCCATTCCCACCCTTGTTATGTCTAAGTAACCATCTAAGTCTCTTTTAAATATTTTAAATCGTACCTGTCTTAGCCACTTCCTCTGGCAGCTCATTCTGCGGCCTCACCTTCCACTGCCTGGAAAATGTGCCCCTCAGGACCCCTTTACATTCTCCCCTCTCATCTTAAACCTATGTCCTATCCAGATTTAGACTCCCTGATCCCGGAGAAAAGTACTGTGACCTTTTATTGTTTAGTCCTGCCCAAGCAAGGACCTGGACTCAATGCAACTTGCCAATCACCACTTCAGGTCAACAATGAATAAATCTTCAAAACTCTGATATGATGCTCCTGCCATTCAAGTTCAAATTCAAGTTTATTGTCACTCAACTGTACATACAGGTACGACCAAAGGAAACAACGTTCCTCTGGACAAGGGAGCACAGTACACTAGATACAACCTACACAAAACACATAAAGCAAAATTACCACAAATAACACTTCCACAAATTCTCAAGCACAGAACCTTTGTGAGAAACCAATTTTGGGAAGCCCTTGGAAGACTTTTAATCACATTCTCATATCTGTGATTTAAAGTAAATATTGGAGGGGTTCAAACATGGAATTCTTGAAAAGTATAACAGTGGCAACAGCAGAGTAAGAGAAGGGGAGAGGGGAGGGTGAGGATTGAATGGTAGCTGAGTCTTCTCCTAGGACATTGTCACGGTGGGGAGACTTGTAAGTTCCTGAGATCCTGAAACCGATGCCTCCCGGAATTTAGCTCCTGGTGAGGTCAAGGGGGAGGTTCCAGACAAGGGGCCATTCTAACCAAGACCTCAATGGTGGAGCTGGAGGAAGCTGACGACATCACAATGGCAGTGAAGATGGAGGAAGGCCACAGCTATGAAGTGTTCTCAGTCATCTTGCACGCCATGCCACTAGACCCTGACCCCGATCTGTCAGGGACCCTGCGGTGGCTGCCCATGCATCAGATGTCCCACGTTAAACAAAGCCCTGCACAGGCATTCTCCATTAAGGGAATCCACACTCCCAACCCGGTTATGTGAATCCCAGATCAGCCTCTACAACAACCCTTTGGAGAATATCCCACCCAAGTGATCACAGTACTCAGTAGCTGAGTACATTGGGGAGGGCGGGTTTGATTTTAAAGAGAAAATGTTTAATTCAACCGAAGTGGAAACTAGGAAAGGAAGCTGAGTAGTCAAAATGGCAGTGGGAATAAATTCATGATGCAAAGTATGATGGAACAATCCAGATGAGGGGAGAAAGTTAAGAAAGTAGAGTAAACCGAGTAGGTAGAGTTGCAAAAAAAGCTTTTGGCACATTGGCCTTCATAAATCGAAGTACTGAGTAGAGGGAATGAGATGGTTTGATGAAGCTGTATAAAATGTCGGTGAGGCCTAATGAATGCAGTTCTGTACACTTTTTGATAGGAAAGCTGGAAAACTTCCAATAAGATGGAAAGTGCACATAGAAAATTTATAAGGATGTTGCTGGGACTTGAGGCCCTGAGTGATAGGGGAAGGTTGGATAGGTTAGGACTTCATTCCCTACAGTGCAGGAGAATGAGGGGAGATTTGATAGAAGTATACAAGATTATAGGGGAAATGCAAGCAGGCATGTTCCAGTGAGTTTGGATGAGACTAGAACTAATGGGTTAAGGGTTTCAGGGGAACATGAAGAGGAACTTCTTTGCTCAGAGCGTGAAACAAGCTGCCAGTGGAAATGGTAGATGTAAGTTCAATTGCACTATTTTTAAGGAAGCTGGATCGGTACATGGATGGGAGGGGTATGGAGGGCTATGGTCGGGTGCAGGTCGATGAGACTAGGCAAAATAAGAGTTCAGCATGGACTAGATGGGTGGAAGGGCCTATTTAGAGATATAGTACCATAACAGTCCCTTCAGGCCAAACAAGTCCTTGCAGCTCAGTTGCACTTGTTACCTGTTAACCTACTACCAGAACGTCTTTGGAACGTAGGAGGAAACCACGGCACCAGGAGGAAACCCATCGGTCATGTGGAGAACGTAGAATCTTCCTACAGAACCCATCTTTCTGGCGCTGTAATAGTAATACTCTAACCACTAACTCTAGCACGCTGCCCAGAGCCTGCATGGATCGCAGTGTTTCAGGTTCAGCTCCTGCCCAGAGGTAGCTCATGTGCCCCTTATTGTCATCAGCTCATCTCACGTGAGACAAAGTTGTAAAATTATGTTTCAACACAACTAATGTAACTGTACAACAAACAATTGGGGCAAAAAAGTATCATCAGTAATTGAATTGGTTAGCACTTTCTTTCCTCAAACAGGAGAGTGAGGGGAGATCTGATAAAATAAGGTGTATAGATGGGGTAAATGCACGCAGACTGTTACCCCTCTGGCTGGGTGAGACGAGATCTCGATGCCATATGTTTAAAGTGAATCTGAGGGTAAACATCTTCACTCAGAGGGTGGTGCGAATGGGGAACGAGATGCCAGCAGAAGTGTGGATACAGGTTTGTTAACAACGTTTATATTTTTATTTTTTAATTTAGCAAATCAGCCCAGGATAAGCCCTTCTGACCCTTAGAGACAGACAGACATACTTAATTGATCCCGAGGGGAAATTAGGTGTCACTCTGCCCCACCAACCCCTGACAACCCTGACGTAACCAAAGCCTAATCACAATGACCAATTCACCTACCGAGTAAACCTCTGGGACATTGTGGGAGGAAACTGGGGAAAACCCATGTTTTCTGCTGATCAGCCAGTGCTCCCCTGTAATCCCATGAGCTCTTAACTTGCTAAGCTGCCTCGTGTGGCACCTTGTCAAAGGCCTTCTAAAAATCTAAATACACCACATCTACTGCATCTTTTTTGTTTACCCTGATTCCTCAAAAAATTGCAGTAGGATAGTCAGGCAGGATTTTCCTTTCAGGAAACCACGCTGGCTTTGGCCTATCTTATCATGTGCCTCCAGGTGCTCCGTAATCTCATCCCTGACAATCGATTCCAACAACTTCCCAACCACTGATGTCAGACTAACAGGTCTATGGTTTCATTTCTGCTGCCTCCCACCCTTCTTAAATAGCGGAGTAACATTGACAATTTTCCAGTCATCCAGTACAAAGCCAGGATCTATCTACTCTTGAAAGATCATTGTTGATGCCTCTGCAATCTCTCCAGCTACTTCCTTCAGAACCTGAGGTTGAATTCCATCAGGTCCAGGAGATTTATCCACCCTCAGACCATTAGCTTCCTGAGCACCTTCTCAGTCATAATTTTCGATGCACAAACTTCACTTCCCTGACACTCTTGAATGTCTGGTATACTGCAGACATCTTCCACTGTGATACAAAGTACACATTCAGTTCCTCTGCCATCTCTGCGTCTCTCATTACAACAACTCCTGTGTCATTTTCTATTGGTCCTATATCTACCCTCAACTCTCTTTTACCCTTTATATACTTAAAACTAGCTTTTAGTATCTTCTTTGATATTAGTCGCCAGCTTCTTTTCATAATTCATCTTTTCCCTCCTAATGACCTTCTTAGTTTCCTTCTGCAAGTTTTTAAAAGCTTCCCATTCCTCTATCTTTCCATTAGCTTTGGCTTCCTTGTATGCCCTCTCTTTTGCTTTTACTTTGGCTCTGACTTCACTTGTCAGTCATGGTAGTGTCCTTCCCTTTGAAAATGTCTTCTTATTTAGAATATATCTGTCTTGCACTTCCCTCATTTTTCACAGAAACTCCAAATGTTGCTGCTCTGCTGTCCTTCCTGCAAATGTCCCTTTCCAGTCTCCTTCGGCCAGTTCCCTTCTCATGCCATTGGAATTTCCTTTATTCCACTGAAATACCAAAACATTGGATTTTATTTTTTCCCTCTCAAATTTCAATGTGAACTTGATCATATTGCAATCACTGTTCCTTAAGTGTTCCTTAACCTTAAGCTGTCTTATCACTTCTGGAACATTGTACAATACCCAATCCAGCACAGCCAATCTCCTAGTGGGCTCAACAACAAGCTGTTCTAAAAGCCATCTTGTAGACATTCTACAAATTCTCTCTTGAGGTCCAGTACTGACCCAGTTTTCCCAATCCACTTTCATGATAAAATCCCCAACGATTATCAGGACATTGCCCTTCTGACACGCCTTCTCTATCTCCTGTTGTAATTTGTAATCCACATCCCGGTTGCTGTTTAGAGGCCTGTATACAACTGCCATTAGTGTCCTTTTACCCTTGCCATTTCTTAACTCAACCCATAGAGACTTGACACCTTCTGATCCTATGTCATCCCTTTCTAATGATTTAATGTTATTTCTTATACAGAGGACCACACCTCCCCCTCTGTATGCTAACTATCTTGCCAATACACCGTATATCCTTGGACGTGCAGCTCCCATTGGCAGCCATCCTTTAGCCAAGTTTCATATCGCGAGAAGGCAGGTGTATGGGGATTGAGTAGGATCCGGGATCAGCCATGATGACATGGTGAAGCAGACTTGATGGGCTGAATGGCCTACTTCTGCTCCCATGTCTTGTGGTCTTTTGGTCTACTGCACTCTGCTGTTCTATGTTTTAATATCTCATTCAAGATTCAAATTTATTTCTCAAATGTACATCAAAACATGCAGTGAAATGTATCGTTTGCATTCACAGCCAACACTCCCACAAGTGTCACCACGGATTCCAGCGCCAACAGAGCGTTCCTACGATGCTCGGCAGAACTACACAGAACACAACAAGCAACAGTGCAAGTCCTGTTCCTCCCTCCCACCAAAGTCCTTTATCTAATTAAAGACACAACTGCTGGACAAAAGGCATTTCAAATCTGATTTTTGTGGGGCTTGTTGAAATTTAAAGACCAGGGCCTCCCTCTAGTCTCTGCCACCATAACATCTTTCAAACTGACACCAGAAACAAACTGAGATCAAAATTCCAAGTAAGTTCAATGTCAAATGCATGTATCAACCCTGCGATTCTGTTTTATTGCAGGCATACGCAGTAAATCCAGCAGCCACAGTAGAATTGATGGAAGACCACACCCAACAGCGTGGACAAACAGCCAATGTGCAACATTTGGGTGTCAGGCCACTTCCTCTGGGAAGGAGGGTTACTGCTGATGAGGACACACACTGCATAAACAGTTCACAGAGGGACTCATACCTGTCTTTTCCTATTCACCATGAATGCATGAGTTCATTAGCTAACAGCTTAATTTCTCTGAGCTCCTCTGTCAAATCCTCATCTTTCTTCTCAATGCATATTGGAATGTTGTTCGCTTTGCTTTTATTGTCCTCCCTGCAGAAGGAATTCTAATCTGGAGGCCACCATCGATGAATGCTTTCTTTTCTGTGTCTTCTGCACAGCTGCTGCACAAGAAACAGAGACATTCTACATTTTTTTAAAACAAAATAACTTTATTCACAATAAACATTCTTTTTACGAGAATAAACAGTCCAATACCTCTCCATTCTTTACAGACTATTTTCTAAATGGGGAGAAAATCCAAAAATCTGAGATGCAGAGGGACTTGGGAGTCTTTGTGCAGAACATCCTAGAGGTTAACTTGCAGGTAGAGTCAGTGGTGAGGAAGGCAAATGCCACGTTAGCATTCATTTCAAGGAGTCTAGAATACAAGAGCAGGGATGTGATGTTGAGGCTTTACAAGGTACTGGTGAGGCCTCATCTTGAGTATTGTGAACCGTTTTAGGCCCCTCATCTGAGAAGAGATGTGCTGTCATTGGAGAGGGTCCAGAGGACGTTCACACAGATGGTACTGGGAATGAAAGGGTTATCATATGAAAATGTTTGATGGCTCTGGGTCTGTACTTGCTGGAATTTAGAAGGTGGGGGGGGGGATCTCATTGAAACCTTTTAAATGTTGAAAGGTCTAGACAGAATAGATGTGGAAAGGGCGTTTCCCATGGTGGGGGAGTCTAGGACAAGAGGGGACAGCCTCAAGATAGATGGGCATCCATTTAAAACAGAGATGCAGAGAAACTTCTTAGCCCAGAGGGTGGTGAATTTGTGGATTTAGTGCAGCTGTGGAGGCTGGGTCACTGGGTGTATTTAAGGCAGAGGTTGATAGGTTCTTGATTGGACCTGGCCTCAAAGGATACAGGAAGAAGACCGTGGAGTGGGGCTGAGGAGGGGAAAATGGATCAGCCATGATTGAAGGGCGGAGCAGACTTGATGGGCCAAACAGCCGAATTCTGGTCCTACAGTCGAATGGTCTCGCATGGTAAATGCTATCCGTGTGATTCTTACACAGCCGCCACTCGTGGCACCCTGGGGTTTTCTATTAAATATTACAGTAAATGAGGGGCTTCCTCTCCCCATCTGGCCCACCCTCTCCCATAGGCGAAGAATCCTACATCATGGTCCTTCCCCGACAAGCCCTTGCGGTGGCTGTACCAAGCTTCAGTGCGTCCCTCAGCACGTATCAGTCACACTGTATCAAATAGATCAGTTTTCATTTTGAAATGAAACACTGCATAAATGTGGGGCAGCATAGCAGTGCAGTGGTTAGCACAATGCTTTATAATACAGGTGACACAGGTTCAATTCCCGCCACTGCTTGTAAGGAATTTGTATGTTTTCCCCGTGACCCTGTGAGTTTCCTCTGGGTACTCCAGTTTCTTACTACAGTCCAAAGATGTACCAGTTGGTGGGATAATTGGTCATTGCAAATTGTCCCATGACAAGGCTAGGGTTAAATTGGTGGGCTACTGGGCAGTGCAGATTGAAGAGCTGGTAGGTCCTGTTCTACTCTGCATCTCAATAATATAAAAAAGTAAAACTATGATTCTATCACTATTCCATGGTTGCCTTCCTCTTGCAAAATGACAAGTCTGAAAAATCCCAATTTAAAAGTCAATACAGGGAGGTCTTGAAATAATCCTGTGCAATATTAGCATCTCAATTTTAAACATGCCTACCAGAAATATTTCTCCTCATTAGTTCAGCAATGTGCTCTAAATGAGATAATGACAATGTTTATGCAGTGCAGATGGAAAGATTTCAACAAACACGATAAGTATTTGTACACATTGAAATGATTAATGACTCTGCCTCCAAGAGTGACATTTCAGATGAGTAGATCAAGTACTTTAAAGGGGGAGCTCACTGGCTTAATTTCACGACCTCAGTGCATTAACCACTGATTGATTCATTTTTGTTTTTCATCATAGATTCAAAGAATCATAGAAAAGTACGGCACAGAAACAGGCCCTTTGGCCCATCTAGTCAGTACCAAACCATTTAATCTGCCTACTCCCATTGATCTGCCCCGGATCATTCCCTCTATACCATCCCATCCATGTAACTAGCCAAACGTCTCTTGAGGTTGAAATCAACCCTGCATCCATCACTTGCACTGGCAGCTCGTTCCACGCTCCCAGCACCCTCTGACTGAAGGAGATCCCCCTCAGGTTCTCTTAAACGTTTCACCTTTCACCCTTAACCCAAACCCTTAACACTTAATTCTCAGAGCAGAAGTGAGGACTCTACCTCATCTTCCAATTAGAGACAACCTTTCTGGCAGCAAAGAGGTCAATCTATAACTGACTTTTTCAGTACTTATTTATTATCACTATTGTTGTATTTTTATTTTTCCTCGGCTGAAGCTGGTAAAACCAGAGGTACAGGCGTAGCCGAGCACACTCATTTCTCAATCGCTAGGAGCTTTCTGACTATTCTGGTGGTGTTCAGTGTTGTGCCTTTCTGATAAATATCGCGTGTAGGCCTAAATGCTATTGTGTAGTGCCTTTCGGATGATGCCAGTTACTATTGGGACAATGTATACCCTGTTCATGTTCCATAGTCTTTCAATTTCCTCTTTTAATTCAACGTATTTCTGGTGTTTTTCATTTACTGATTTCTGTATGTCGCATGTTATGTATGATGAGAAAACCAGATGGAGATGGGGTCCAGAGTTGACCCCCCCTGTGAACTATGCTGCTAATGAGAGAGAGAGATGAAGAACAGAGGGAGACGCATCTGATACAAATAAGAGAGAGAGAGAGAGGCACATGATTTAGTATTATGGCTTCTTCACTGAATATTTACCTTTTGCTACAAGGACACTTCTTTGCTTGTTAACATTCCTGCTGAGACAGCAGGGAGTAGCCAGTTTGATGGACATGGAGTTGATGGATGGCTGATAACCCGTCAGGGGAGATAAAAGACGGGCTTGCTGAGACATTGGCAGACATGCCACGAGACACTGCAAGAGTGTTGTGCACCCACAGGAAGGTGAGGGCTTGGAGGACCGAATCAGGAGATCGGTCACAAAGCTCACAGTGTGACAGCAGGGCCAGTGGGGGCTTGTGTGTGTGTCCGCTCATGCCGGAGTGATGAGTCCACCATGGAAGAACAGTCTAGCTGAGAATGGAGGGGTCATATCCAAATGACCACATCAGTATGACGGAACAAGAAGACAACGGAAGGTTTGTCTGCTGCAGCTGCTCATACCTTGCTCACCCTCTCTCTCTCTCTCTCTCTCTCTCCAACGTCACAACAGCAACTACCTCGACTTAAACTGAACTGAACTCTGCATTATCTTAAGACTATTCATTTACCCCTAGACTACGATAGAGCTTGGTTTTGATTCTTATTCCTACACTTCTGTATTTATCATTGCTAACCTGTTTTATATGTATACTTCCATTTTTGATACTGTATTATTTAGTTTACTAATAAACACCTTTAGTTACAGTACCACCAGACTTCAACGTATCAGTCCATTTCTGCTGGTTTAGTAACCCAGTCACGGGGTACGTGACACGCATGTGTTTGGGATGTTTTTATCTATTATGCAAATTGTTCTTGCTTGTTTATCCTGTAATATTATATCCGGATGGTTATTATGGACTGTCCTATCTGTTATAATGGATGGGTTGTAATATAATTTACAGCACTCTGACTCTAAAACCGGATCAGGCTTATATTTATATGAAGTTATGGTGTCTTTTATGAGTTTGTATTCTAAAGCAAGATTTTGATGAATGTTGTTTACCCCTTAATTGTGCCTGTGTAAGTAATCAGATTGAGTTAAACTGCTACAGGATCCTGTAATGGGTGGAATTGTTTCCGGTTTCTCTTGGCATTTTCTGCATTTATCATTTGAATTTGTTGGTCTTTTAATATGTATTTTTGGTCATTTTTGTGTTAACCACCTGGTCCTGTACTGCCACAAGGAACTCCTCTGTTTCTGGGAAAAGGTCTCCAATTCTGAGCCAGGCGTTCGACTCTTCCTTGTCCACATCTAGTCTGCTCAGATCCTGGGGATGTCTTCCATGGGGGTCATGCTCTTTCACTGGTTAACTCTTTCTTCAATAGTGATAATGTCTTCATTTTTCTGCACTATACTCTCATTTAAGTTTAGTGGTGAGCACTTCTTATCAGAATTGCACATGCTGAATCCTGTTTTCATTGATAAAATATATTATTCTGTTTTTTGTGTTTGCACAGATTCTGTATATTGGTTGTTTGTCAGTCTTTGTGTGTGGATTTTCATTGATTCTATTTCAATTCTTTGTTCTACTGTGAATGCCTGCAAGAAAATTAATCTCAGGGTTGGAAATGGTTACACTTATACTTTGATATTAAATTTACTTTGAACCTAGAATCTATTATAAAAAATTAACTTGGAGGCATGCGAAAAAAGTACAAAAAAACCAAATACCCTGAACCTTCCTCTTGCAAGAAAAGATTTATATGTTTTCCTTGTTGCCTAGAGATACTAAATATACATAGGAATTGGCCAAATGATTATAACAGCTGAATCTGAGGAGGGCACTCCACAGATTTGTGCAGTTCGTGAGGTCAAAGTCTTCAGTGAAGTCACTTGGGCCATTTATTGTTATTGGTACTTGTTATAAGTGTTTATTACCCAATAATACTGATCAGCTATGGAATGCTTGCTTTTATTAGTCAAGGCATTGAGTTAGTAGTCAGGAAGTGATGTTGCAATTTTATAACAACTTAATAGTTTTTCACATCTGGAGTATTGTTTTTCACATCTGGAGTATTGGACACAGTTCTGGTTGCCCCACTATAGGAAGGATGTTGAGGCTTTGGGGAGGGTGCAGAAGAGGTTTACCAGGATGCTGTCTGGATTAGAGGGCATCTTTTACATGCACGTGCAGTTCAACTCTTTGAGTGATAATGCAGAGAGTTTGAAGTTATAACTCATCTCCTTCTACCTTGAGCCACAAACTTATCAATCACCCCTGCTATGGACCACTTCTACAAAGAAGGGATCTGTATGCTCCACAACCACTGGACTAAGTGTGTAAATGTAGGAGGGGACTATGTTGAAAAATAAATGTGCTAGGTTTCCTAAAATTGACTCCTTCTGCCTTAGGCCACGAACTTATCAATCACCCCTCGTATGTGCAAAACTATCAAGTTACCCCAACCCTCCATGAACAAAGAGTAGAAAAGATAATACCTGGGAAAGGAGTCAACATTTGGCCAGATATGTCTCTTGTTTCCAATCCAATCTCCATGTGTCCATGGGTACTCCACAGCTGTGCTGGTTGGCCTCTGGAGAGCTGTTGCTACTTTGAATTCAAAACTCCTTAGTTGAAAAATTTCTTATCAGCAGATGTTGTGCCTCCATCCTTTTGGTTCAAGGTCACCTAACCTACCCTTCACACATTCTTAATGGCTCAACTGCAGGGTGACTAGCACCATTTATCTGTGGTCTTTGCCCTCATGCCTTTTGAACTCCAATTGCTTCAAATCAGTTAAACCAGGTGGCCCAGACACTGAGCCTCCTCCTGTAAGCCTGCCTCCTTACAAAATAAATAGTTACTTGTCTGGGAATGTTTTCAGGTTTAGCAGGTCATTCGTAGAAACCTCCTTGTGTTCATATTCCAGTGCTCTGGTTTGCTCATCTCAGAGCAAGAAATCAGTTCAGGCAGTTCACAAAATGGCCACTGCCATTTCTGTTCACCCATCGTCATTCTTTCTGGCCAACAGTGCTGCTCCCTCCATTTCTCTTGAAGACAGTACAGTATTATCAAGCCTTAAAATGGGAATATATAAGAATGCCTCCCTCTACTCCAGACAGCAATTTTTTAAATCCTGCTTGTTATTTCCTAAAGGTATTCCAACAGATCTGTTGGGCGAGATTTCCCCTGAAGGAAACCATGCTAACTTTAGCCGATTTTCTCACGTCTCCAAGTACACTGAGATGTCATCCTTAATAAAGGACACCCACACCTTCCCGGCCACTGAAGTCAGAATAATTAGTTCATTTCTTCTGCCTCCCTTACTTCTTAAAGAGTGGGGTGACATTTGCAATTTTCGAATCCTCAAAAGCCATTCTAGAAACAAGTGATTCTTGAAAGATCATTACAAATGTCTCCACTCTTTCAGAACATTGAGGTGTAGTCCATCTGGTCTAGTGACTTAACTACCTTCAGACTTTTCAACTTCCCAGGCACCTTCTTCTTAGTAACAGCAACTATGTTCATTTCTGCCCTCCACAGTCTCAAATCTCTGGCATACTGCTACTGTCTTCCATAGAGAAGACTGATGTAAAATGCTGCCATTTCCTTGTCCCCCATTACTACTTATCCTGTCTCATTTTTCTGTGGTCTGATATCCACTCTCACCTCTCTTTCACTCTTTATATATAGTTGAAAACATTTTTGGCATCATCTTTTATATTATTGGATAGCTTACCTTCATATTTCATCTTTTCTCTCCTTATGGCTTTTTAGTTGCCTTCTGTTGGTGTAACAAGAGTCCTTGACATGGATGATGTGGACCCAAATTCTGGGGTATCTGAAGCAAGGTTTGAGACACAGTATCAAATTGGATCTGAACACAAAACAAATGCTAGACATTATCACCCAAATGCTTGTGACTGAGCATCAAACTGAACCTCAGGTGTTCCTTAAATACTTGATTCTTGGCGCTCGAAATATGATTACCAATTAGCGGGACTGTTCCAAACCCTTAAAGGGGCCAGGTCTGCTACTGGTACTCCAGGGAGTTTGAGCGTCTAAATCCCAGAAGCTGGCTTGGTTGGGGGGGGGCACATTGTAACAGGGCCCCCTCTCCTATGGCCAATTCCTGATGGCCCTGGCTGCTGGGAGAGACGGTGATGATAATCGAGGATGAGAGCTGGATCCAAGATGTCTCTTTCAGGCACCCAGCACCTCTCTTCAGTTCCAAATCCTTCCCAGTCCACGAGGCGTTGCTAAACCCCTTGAACAGTATGTGGGTCTGAAAGTTCTTTCACTGTGAAGACCTCTTACCCCTCAATAAACCTGGTTGGCAATGGGGCTGATGGTGGGGGGGGGGGGGGTAGGGGTGTGTGTTAAGAAGCTGGTGGAGACAGGTTTTAATTGAAAAATGTGGAAGCTGGGATTGATCTTTTTGTTCTAGGGGAGCTTCAAGGTGTAAGCCACTGGGTTTAATTTCTTCAGGATTTCAAAGTGAACTTGGGCACCAGCTTTCTTGTTTCTACTTGGAGAGGCAAATCATGAAGGTATACCCAGACCTGTTGTCCCGGCTGTAAAGCAGGTCCTGGACTTCTCTATCGGTTCACCTTCATCTCCGCTTTCTGGGTAGAGCCCAGGAAAATCTCTCTTGCTCTAATCCATTTTGCTTGCAGTGCTGGAGGAAATCTTCGGCTGCAGAGACCCAACTTCGGCCTCTTGTTCTGGAAAGAGAGGCGGAGGATAATGAAACTGGCACACAAATGGTGACATCTCTTGCGCAGAATGCTGTGAGATTTTGTGGGTGACCTCCGCCCACATCAAATGGTCTCACCACTCGTCCAGTCGTTCTGAATTCAGTCACCTTTTAAATCCTGGTTAGTCTGCTCCGCCTGGCCGTTGGACTGTGGGTGAAAGGCAGTGAAAAGGCTTGCTGTTGCCCCTATCAGAACACCTTCAGAAATGTGACGTTAGATATGGACCACGATCCGAGACAATGTCCAATGGGAATCCGTAGATCCTGAAGACCTCGTCCAGGACAATATCGGCTGTCTCCACCACAGATGATAGCTTTCCCAAGGTAATGAACTTGCTGCCTTTCCAAACTGATTGACAATGACCATGTTGACCAAATCCCCCATAGATAGCAGGAGATCCCTGCAGATGAGTGCTCAAGGTAATCCGGAAAGGGAAGAGAATGAAGGACACAGGGTTCCTTGTTCTAGGCGTGCACCTCACATACTGCTGAATCTCTTTTATCATTCTGGGCCACCCTACCTCCTCATGATAAACTCGAGGGTCCTGGCTATCCCTGGTGTTATTCTCGATGAATATCCCCACCTGGGACCCGACAGGACTTGGGATGAACAGCTTACTTGGATGACCATTCCTAGGAATCTCCCCTTGCGCATGGGGCTTGTGAACAACAGTGTCAGTTCCCCAAAGAACTGGCACTACCAGCCTGGCCTGGGGCAAAATGGTGGTATGCTGCTCCTCTCACTCCGGAAGATCAAACTGACAGGACAGGGCATCAGGCTTCTGGTTTTTCCAACCCCAGTCGGTAGGTCAGGATGAATTCAAAGCGATAAAGAACAAAGACCACCAGGCCTGCCTGGAATTCAGCCTCTTGGCCTCCTGAGTATAAGCCAAATTCTTGTGGTCAGTCGAAATGGTAAAGTGTTGTTGGCCATTCTGGCTGGAGACGCCATTCTTCCAAGCCTAACTTAACTGCAAGAAGCTCCTGTTTTCCGATATCATAGTTCCTCTCTGCCGGGGATAGCCAACTGGAGAAGAATGCACAGAGATAAGGAGGATTTTTTTTTAGCCAGAGAGTAGTGAATCTGTGGAATGCTTTCCCACAGACTTCAATGGAGGCCAAATCCGTGGGTATATTTAAAGAGAAAATTGATACTTTCCTGAATGGTCAGAGCATCAAAAGCTAAGGCAAGAGTATGAGGTTGAGTGGGATCTGGGATCAGCCATGATGGAATGGTGGAGCCGTTTTGATGGGCTGAATGGCCTAATTCTGCTGCTGTATCTTCTGGTTTTATGGTCTAAATCCAATGATCACTACTGTAGAGGTCCTGCTTTTCAGCTTTCTACAAAGAATAGTCCTGAAGATGGGTCTCAGCCGAAAAAGATTGACTATTTATTGATTTCCATAGATGTTGCCTGACCTGCTGAGTTCCTCCAGTATTTTGTGTTTGTAACTCCCCATGTCCTCTCTTCTGCACCTCCTCCCTTTAACTTCCTGTTGCCTTCGGTAGTAATTTGTACAACAACTTCTGGATGCCCCCCTACCCCTTTATACCCCGTCCAAGCCATCCTCGCAAGGCAAAATACCATCAAGGTTTCCTTTCACGTCCACAGGATCTCCTGTCTGCTCCTTTAATCTTAGAATCCGCCATCACTATTGCAGTCCTCTCCTCCCCCTTCCCTTCTGAGCCACAGAACCAGTGACCTGCTCGCCGTGGCTTCTCCCTGTTCAGCCATTCCTCCCCAAAGGTATCTAAAGCAGTACAGCATACTTATTATTGAGGAGAAGGGCAATATTAATTGGGCTGGTTTCCAACCCTCCACTGTAAATCATCTGACCAAATCTTCCAAAGATGTTTTCTTATTAAGTTATTATTTGAGGGTCAACACCTTGCCTTGTGTGTCCCCGAGATCCTGAGAGCAATGCTGTCTTGAGCTTAGCACCTGGTAGGGTCACCCGTGGTGGTAAGGTTCCAGACAAAGGGCAATCCAACCAAGACTTAAATGGTGGAACTGGTAGAAGATGATGACACATCACAACATACAACCCTCATACAATCTCTTCTCCCTCCTGCCGTCTGGGAAAAGGCTCCGAAGCATTCGGGCACTTACGACCAGACTATATAACAGTTTCTTTCTCCAAGCTATCAGACTCCTCAATACCCGAAGCCTGGACTGACACCTTCCTGTTTATTATTTATTGTAATGGCTGCACTGTTTTTGTGCACTTTATGCAGTCCAGTGTAGGTCTGTAGTCTAGTATAGCTTTCTCTGTGTTTTTTAAATTATGTAGTTCAGTCTAGTTTTTGTACTGTGTCATGTAATCCATGGTCCTGAAAAACGTAGTCTCATTTTTACTATGCATTGGACCAGCAGTTATGGTCGAAATGACAATAAAAGTTGACTTGACTTGACTTGACTTGAACAGCAATGAAGACAGAGAAAACTTGTAGCAGTGAAGGGTCCCCAGTCACCTTACATTCCATCCCAGTAGACTCTGACCCCAAACTGTCACCCACTGCGTGATGGCTCCCATACATCAGACGCCCCATGTTTAACAAAGTAACACATAGGCATTAAGGGACTAACCCTCTAGGAGAACATCATACTCAACTTGAGTGATCATACTAGTACTAGAATTATTTGTTTAGCCTTTTTTAAGCTGCTAAATGTAATCATTTCCTTTGGGTGATAAGCACGGGACACGGCACCAACTGCTGACCAGAGAAAATAAACCTTGCCCTGTTCAAAACTTTGGCAATGAAATGGCTGACATGCTCTGCTGTTTTGCTGGCTGGGCAGATTGAATACTAGAATGCTGCTGCCAAGCATAAATCTTGTTTTTCAAACTCCTTGAGCACTGTGAGATCTGCAGCCCGGCAAGCAGGGAGGATGTTTCCAATAGTGGGTGAGTCTAGGACCAGAGGGCTCAGCCTCGGTCAAGAGGGGCATCCATTTAAAATGGAGATTAGGAGGAAATTCTCTAGCCAGAGGTTGGTGAATCTGTGGAACTTATTACCACAGGTGTCTGTGGAGGCCAAGTCATTGCATATATTTAAAGCAGAGCATGATAGGTTTTTGATTAGTCAGGGCAGAAGGCAGGAGAAAATGGGCTTGAAAGGGATAATAAATCAGCCATGATAGAATGGCAGAACAGGCTCGATGAACCGAATGGCCTAATTCTGATCCTATGTCTTATCGTCTTAAGATCTAAATTTTTGAGCTTGGCTCCAGCAAATGTGAGACAGAGTGCTGGATGACAGGCGAATAACTCCTATTTCCCACAGCTGGTGAACATGTTAGCAGAAGCTGTCAGCGATCCCAGTCTCCAGTACGGCTCAAGATGACATAATTTGGCTCTGGACTGCACTGCGGTTGTGAACTCTTCACACATTGAGCTCATCAGGAGAAGGCCAGTGTGAAGGAGGCACCAGACTAATGACAAGGAGCTCGAGAGCAAAAAAAAGCAATATGTTTTCATGCACTTGCTCAATGCTGTTCTTATATTCTGTGCTGTGGCAATAGGCCATAAAAAATCAAAGTGAAATTAAATTTATTATCAAAGTACCTATATATGTCACTATCTGCTACCTTGAGATCTATTTTCCTGCAGGCATTCACGTGAAAATAAAGGAATATAGTAGTATTTATGAAAAACTATACATAAATAAAGACTGCCCCTTAAAACTGACAGGACTGACAATGATTTTGAATGGGCAATGACACAAAATGCTGGAGGAACTCAGCAGGTCAGGCAGCATTGATGGAGAGGAATAGATAGTCAATAGGTTTCAATAGGTGCAATTAATATCTGAAAACGCATACAATATACATCCTGATTTTTTTCTTTGCAGACATCCATGAAAAGAATGAATGACAGTTAAACGTTAGAACCCCAAACCCCCCCCAACTCCCCCCTCCCCCGCACAACCAGCAGGAAGCCAATGACAACCCCCCCCCCAGCACTCCAGCGTGCAGCAAAGCATCATTAAGGACACAGACTTGCAGTACCCCAAAAACTACACGTTCACCTGATAATCTGACATATCACAAGCTCTCTCTCTCATCCTAATAGGGGAAAAAGAGGTGTCCCTGTCTCATAGCAAGAGGGGAGAAGTGACAAACAACTCGCTGGTTTACGATGTTAGAAGTCTGTTGCGTCACTTTATCCGAGCTCTGCGCCCGGAGAGTTGGCACCAAAAAGGCGCAGCAACCCCCCGGCAGCTCCTGATGGTCTGTGTTCTCCCGCGATGCTTCAGTCAGGGGCACCTGACTGGAATCAGCACGTCCCCAGACCCATGTAATCCTGGAACCCTGAAGGCACGTCCTCGGGATATAAGAAAAGCGACCGGTCGCGAGCCCTGAGAGCAAGTCCCATTCCCACGAAGGACCAAAGTCAGAATGCAACTGCAGGTCAGTCTGCAAAAGAACCCCCTGCACCCTGAAAATGGAAAAAAAAGAGATATCAAAGATATATCTAAAGCTGTTTCCGAAGAGGAATGCAAAGGAGATGCCATTTTGTGCCACCTTAACAATCAACATTTCAGGCCGAGACCCTTCATCAGGACTACAAAGGAAGAGAGAAGAAGCCAGAATAAAAGGTTGGAGGGAACGGGGAGTGCAAGCTGGCAGGTGAGGGTGAAGGTAGGTAGGTAGGTAGGTGGGGGAGGAGGATGAGGTGAGAAGCGGGGAGGTGATAGGTGAGGAAGGTAAACGGCTAAAGAAGAAGGAATCTGATAGGAGAGGAGAATGGACCATGGGAGAAAAGGAAGGTGGAGGGGCACCAGGGGGAGGTGATGGGCAGGTGAGGAGAAGAGAAGGGGTGAGATCAGAACCAATGGGGAATGGAAAGAGAGAGAGAGAGAGGGGGGGGGGAGGGGGAGAAAGTACTAGAATTTAATTAAATCAATGCTCATGCCATCAGGTTGGAGGCTACCCAAATGGAATATGAGGTGTCGCTGCTGCAACCTGAGAGTGGCCTCATCGTGGCAGTAGAGGAGGCCCTGGACCGACATGATGAATGGGAATGGAAAGTTGAATTGAAATGGGTGGTCACGGGGAAACCCCGCCATTTGTGGTGGACCAGGCAGATGGACTGAAGGAGCAGTCCCTCATTCTGTGTCGGAGCTCACTGATGTAGAGGAGGCTGAACCGGGAACTCTAAATAAGAACATAAGAGATAGGAGCAGGAGTAGGCCAATCGGTCCCTCAAGCCTGCTCCGCCATTCATCAAGATCATGGCTGATCCAATCTTAACTCTAGTTATCACCGAATCCCACAAGGCAACAGTGCCAACCAACAGTGCACCATGCCGCCCATTTTATTTTATTATTCCTCCCGCCCAAACCCATGTGATCACCCGGGGGAAAAAAAAACGATTTGCCAATTGAGGAGAAAAAATCTGGAAAATTCCTCTCCGACCCATCCAGGCTATCGAAAACTGGCCCAAGAGATCACATGGCTGATCTAAACCTAGCCTCATGTCCACTTACCTGCTTGCTCACCGTATCCCCTAATACCATTTTTATCCAGGAAAATGTCTATCTCCATTTTGAATTTATTGAGTGTAGTAGCTTCCACAGCTCTCTGGGGCAGTAAATTCCACAGCCCCACTACCCTCTGAGTGAAGAAATTTCTCCTCATCTCAGTCCTGGAACGGCATTCCCTTATTTTAAGATTATGTCCCTTAGTCCTAGTTTCACCCATCATTGGGAACATTCTCCCCGCATCCACCCGATCAAGCCCCTTCACAATCGCCTCTCATTCTTCGGAACTCCAATGAGTAGAGTCCCAATCTACTCAACCTCTCATCATACATCAACCCACCCATCCCTGGAATTAACCTAGTGAACCTTCTCTGCACTGCTTCGAGAGCCAGTATGTCCTTTCTTAAATATGGACACCAGAACAGCACGCAGTACTCCAAGTGTGGTCTCATCAATACCCGGTACAACTGCAGTAAGACCTTCCTGTTCTTATACTCCATCCCCCTAGCAATAAAAGCCAGCATTCCATTGGCCTTCTTGACCACCTGCTGCACTTGCATACTAACTTTTTGTGTTTCCTGCACCAGGACCCCCAGATCCCTTTGCACAGAAGCACTTTACAGTTTCTCCCCATTTAGATAATAACTTGCTCTATTATTTTTCCTGCCAAAGTGCAAGACCTCACACTTGTCAGTATTATATTTCATCTGTCAAATGTCTGTCCAATCACTCAGCCTATCTATGTCCCCCTGCAGGGTTTCAATGTCCTCCGCACTCATTACACTCCCTCCCATCTTTGTGCCATCAGCAAACTTTGATACGTTGCACTTCGTCCCTTTCTCCAAATCATTAATATAGATTGTAAAGAGTTGGGGTCCCAACACTGACCCCTGCGGAACACCACTAGTCACCAACTGCCAGTCTGAGAATAAACCATTTATCCCAACTCTCTGTTTTCTGTTAGGAAGCCAATCCTCCACCCATGCCAGAATATTATCCCCAATCCCATGATTTTTTACTTTAAGTAATAATCTTTGGTGTGGCACCTTGTCAAATGCCTTTTGGAAGTCCAAATACACCACATCTGCTGGTTCCCCTTTATCTACCCTGTATGTTATGTCCTCAAAGAACTCCAACAAATTTGTCAAACATGACTTCCCTTTTGTAAAGCCATGCTGACTTTGTCCTATTAAGCTATGTTTATCCAAATGCCCTGTTACTGTTTCCTTAATTATTGATTCCAACATTTTGCCAACCACAGATGTTAGGCTAACTGGCCTATAATTCCCAGCCTTCTGTCTATTGCCCTTTTTAAATAAAGGAGTTACATTAGCATTTTTCCAATCTGCCGGGACCATTGCCGAGTCCAGCGAGTTTTGAAAAATTATCACTAATGCATCCACAATCCCGACCGCCACTTCCCTTAAGACCCTAGGATGCAAGCCATCCGGTCCAGGGGATTTCTCCACCTTCAGTCCCATTAATTTATCAAGTACCATTTTCTTGGTGATTTGAATCGTAGTTAGCTTACAGTAAATGACCCTGATACAGTATCAGTAAAATACAGTAAATGACCCTGAGAGCCATTCCTGCTGAAGAGTCTCGGTCCGAAAAGTCACTCTTTTCCATAGATGCTGCCTGATTTGCTGAGTCCCTTCAGCATTTTGTGTGTGTTGATCTGGATTTCCAGCATCTGCAGAATCTCCTGAGTCTTATCATCGTCATCATCATTATATGCCATGTTGAAAGACAAGTGCGATCATGCCCTTGCGCAAATTTTTCTACGGAAGTGGTTTGCCATTGCCTTCTTCTGGTCAGTGTTTTTACAAGACAGGTGACCCTGGCCATTATTAATACTCTTCAGAGATTGTCTGCCTGGCGTCAGTGGTCCCATAACCAGACTTGTGATATGCACCGGCTGCTCGTACGACCATCCACCACCTGCTCCCGTGACTCACGTGACCCTGACCAAGTGGGGGAAACTGTTTCTACAAATCCACTGACTCCCATAACTATCTCGACTATACCTCTTCCCACTCTGCCCAATGCAAAAATGCCATTCCCTATTCCCTGTTCCTCCGTCTCCGCCACATCTGCTCCCAGGATGAGGCTTTCCGTTCCAGGACTTCTCAAATGTCCTCTTTCTTTCAGGATCATGGTTTCCCTTCTGGTGTCATCAAAGATGCCCTCACCCGCATCTCCTCCACCTCCCGCACTTCAGTTCTTAACCCATCCTCCCATCACCACAACAGGGACAGGGTTCTTCTTGTCCTCACCTACCACCCCACCAGCCTCCGGATCCAACACATTATCCTCCGCAACTTCCGCCAGCTTCAACAGGACCCTACCACCAAGCACATCTTTCCCTCCCTACCCCTCTCAGCCTTTCGCAGGGATCGTTCCCTCTGCGACTATCTGGTCCACATGTCCCTCCCCACAGAACTCACACCCGGCACTTATCCCTGTAAGTGCAAATGATACACCTTTCCCCACACCTCCCCCCTTATCACCATTCCGGGCCCCAGACAGTCCTTCCAGGTGAGGCAACACTTCACCTGCGAGTCTACTGGAGTCGTCTATTGCATCTGGTGCGACCTCCTCTACATCGGCGAGACTCGATGCAGATTGGGGGACCGCTTTGTCGAGCACCTCCGCTCCGTCTGTCACAATAGACAGGACCTCCCAGTTGCCACCCACTTCAACTCTGCCTCTCATTCCCATCTAGATATGTCCATACATGGCCTCCTCTACTGCCATGATGAGGCCAAGCTCAGGTTGGAGGAGCAACACCTCATCTACCGTCGGGCCTCATCCAGCCTGGTGGTATGAACATTGAATTCTCCAATTTCCGGTAATTCCCCCCCTCCCCCTATCCCAGGTCCTTCTCTGCCTCTCTCCCCTTTCAACTTTCTGCTCCTTTACCTCTACAGTTCTTTCATGCTTATCCCCTCCCCCCTTTATCCTTACTCTGATTGGTTCTCCACCTGGCGCCTCCAGCCCTTCCCTCTCTCCTATCTCTATTACTGGGCTTCGGCCCTCTCATCCCCCCCCCCCCCATTCCAGATGAAGGGTCTCAGCCCGAAACGTTGGCTACTCTTTTCTCACAGATGCTGTCTGACCTGCTGAGTTCTTCCAGTGCTGTGTACGTATTCTTGGGTAAAGCCCTCCCCCCAAGTAAGTTCACCTAAAAGGAGAGCTGTCACAGGGAATCAGCGTCCATCATCAAGGAGTCCCATCACCCAGGCCACGCTCTCTTCCTGCTGCTGCAGTTGGGAAGGAGGTACTGGAGTCTAAGGTCCCACACCACCAGATTCATATTATCCCTCAGCCATGAGGCTGTGAACCGAGGGGTAACTTCACTCAGCTCAACACTGACCTGATTCCACAGCCTATGGACGAACATTCAATGAGCAACCACGAGGAAATCTGCAGATGCTGGATATTCAAACAACACACACAAAATGCTGGTGGAACACAGCAGGCCAGGCAGCATCTATAAGGAGAAGCACTGTCGATGTTTCGGGCCAAGACCCAAAATGTCGACAGAACATTCAATGACTCTAGAACACATATACTCAGCATTATTTATTTATTTATATTTATTTACACTGTTTTATCTTTATTTTACACATTGGTTATTTGTCAGTCCGTGTTTGGGAGTAGATTTTGATAGAATCTATTGTACTTAGACCATAATTAGAGTTAGCCACTTGGCCCATCAACTTTGCTCTGTCATTTCATCATGGCTGATCCAAATCCCTCTTGTCCCCAATCTCCTTCATTCTCCCCATATCCCTTCATGCCCTGACTAATTAAGAATCTATCAATGTCTGCCTTGGCCTCCACTATACCAACAGAGGGCTGTGCCCTCTGGTCCTAGACTCCCACACCATAGGAACCAATCTCTCCACATACACAATCCACTCTGCAAGGCCTTTCACCATTGTTTAGGCTTCAGTAAGATCCCAGCAACACACACAAAATGCTGGAGGAACTCAGCAGGTCAGGCAGCATCTGTGGAAGAAGGTAAACAGTAGATATTTTGGGCCAAGACTCTCATCAGGATCAATGAGATTCCCCCTCATTCTTCTGAATTCCAGTGAGTCCAGGCCCAGTGCCATCAATCGGTCCTCATATGGTAACCCTTTCATTCCCGGAATCTTTCTTGTGAACCTGCTCTAAACTCTCTCCAACGTCAGCACATTCTCTCTAAGATAAGGGGCCCAAACCTGTTCACAATACTCCCAGCGAGGCCTCACCAGTGCTTTATAAAGTTTCAACATTACATCTTTGTTTTTATATTCTAGACCTCTTGAAATGAATGCTAACATTGCATTTGCCTTCCTCACCACAGACTCAACCTGCAAATTAACCTTTAGTACTTCTAAAATATTCCATTGCCTTTTCTGTACATCAGACTCTTGAATGAACCTCTTGTAGAAGAAGATAGAATCTTGGCCTCACAATCTAGCTTGTTAAGGTAGTTCCAATCCATGTACCTGTTGAAGTATCTTTTAAATTATTCCTGTCAGTTTGGATTGGCAACAACATCTTCTCCACAATCTCCATCAGCACAGGTGCCCCACAAGACTGTGTGCTCAGCCCCCTGCTAAGAAACAGCATACAGGAGAGAGATTGAAAACCTGACTGAGTGGTGCCACAACAACAACCTCTCACTCAATGCAGCAAGACCAAGGAGCTGACTGTTGTCTTCAGGAAGGAGGTACAGGAGCCTCACCAGGTTACTATCCCTCCACCATCAGTCCCTTGAACTGGAGGGGATAACTTCACTCACCCCAACACTGAACTGTTCCCACACGCTATGGACTCACTTTTAAGGACTCCTCGTCTCATGTTCTCTATATCTATTGCTTATTTATTTATTATTATTTGTTTGTTTCTGTATTTGCAGTTTGTTACCTTTTGCACTTTGGTTGTTTTTCCTTCTAGTGTGGCATTTTTTATTGATTTTATTGAGTTCCTTCGTGAATAACAGGAAAATGAATCTTAGTGTAGAATGTGGTGACACATATGTACTTTGATTGGTTTTCCACCCTCCCCCCACCTTCTTTATAGGGCCCCTGCCCCCTCCTTCTTTAGTCCCGACGAAGGGTCTTGACCCGAAACGTTGACTGCTCCTTTCAACGGATGCTGTCCGACTTGCTGAGTTCATCCAGCTTCTTTGTACATCATGTACTTTGATAATAAGTGTACTTTGAATTTTTGAATTTACACTTCATCATTTTCCTGTACTGCTTTCTTTTGGTAGCCTTTACACTTTATTCTGCATTGCTATTGTCTTACCTGGTTCTACCTCAGTGCACTGTGTGACGATCTGATCTGAATGCACAGTACACGAGACAAGCTTTTCACTGTATCACAGTACAGGTGACAATAATAAGCCAATTCCAATGCCAAAATCTGCCACGTTCAAATATTCAAAAGTCAGCCGACTGACTAAAACATGAACTGCACTGCCAACGTTGAGACTAGCTCATGTAGTTCAAAAGGATGTGTGTATTCCC
This sequence comes from Hypanus sabinus, assembly GCF_030144855.1. Classification (NCBI taxonomy): domain Eukaryota; kingdom Metazoa; phylum Chordata; class Chondrichthyes; order Myliobatiformes; family Dasyatidae; genus Hypanus; species Hypanus sabinus. The sequence goes on along the minus strand of NC_082706.1, from coordinate 207,632,955 downwards.
AGAGAATGCACACAAAATGCTGGAGGAACTCAGCTGGGCAGGCAGCATCGGTGGAAAAGAGCAAACATTTGACACTTGGAGCCAAGACCCTTCTTCAGGACGTCCTTGCACTTTGTCTAGTTAACGCAGAGCTGCCTGTTCCTGGTTTGTTTACATAGCAGCTGCCTCCTGATTTTAGAAGGAAGGAAATGAGTTGCTCTCAGCTCCCACTCCAGGTCACTGGCTGGTGTTTCCTGCTGGAAAAATTCTTTGCTGATATCATCTGAGAAAATGGTTGAGCACAGTTGTGATGTTCAGACAGAACACTAGTCACTATCTCTGAAGATGAACTGCTAAGGTCATCATCTGGCAGTAATACTCATTTCCTTCAGAAAGAAAGGTGAAGAAAATCAAACTTGATCATCTCCTAATTGTGACCCAACTATAGAACATAGAACAGTGCAAAAGACAAACAATTCTCCAAATCAGGGTAAAATATTATATTGCACCTAGTTTTAAATATTTCATAAGTCATAGAACATTACAGTACAGTACAGTACAGTACAGGCCCTTTAGCCCACAATGTTGTGCTGAACTTTTAACCTACTCTAAGACCAATCTAACCCTTCCCTCCTACCTAGCTTTCCATTTCATTATCATCTATGTGCCACAGTTTCTTAAATGCCTCTACCACCACTCCAGGCAGCGCGATCCACACTCTGTGTAAAAAGACACACCTTCCTCCAACATCTCTCCCATACTCTCCTCCAATTACCTTAAAATTATGCCCCCATGTACTGTGTTAGCCATTTCTGCCCTGGAAAAATGTCTCCAGCCCTCCACTCGATCGATGCTTCATCATCTTGTACACCTCGTTCAAGTCACCTCCCATCCTTCTTTGCTCCAAAGAGAAAACTCCTAGCTTGCTCAACTCATCTTCATAAGACGTGCTCTCTAATCCAGGTAGCATCCTGGCAAATCTCCTCTGCATCATTTTGAAAGCTTCCACATTGTTGCTATAGTGAGGAGGCCAGGAATGTACGCAATAGCTCACGTGTGGTCTAACCAGGGTTTTATAGAAGTGTACCTTGTGGCTTTTGAACTCAATCTCCTGACTAACGAAGGCCAACACAATGTATTGCTTCATATCAACCCTATCAACTTGATCGGCAGCTTTGAAGGATTTATGCATGTGGACCCCAAGATCCCCCTGTTCTTCCACATTGCTAAGAAGGCCGTCGTTAATCCGCCTTTAAATTTGAATTTCCAAAGTGAATCACCGCACACTTCTCTGGGATGAACTCTATCTGCCACTTCTCAGCCCAAGATTACTACACTGAGGAATTTCAGAAACCTTTTCAAGGAACTTGCAGTTGCTGATGCCTGTGTTGTTTTTATTGAACAGCATATCCACTGTTCCTGTGTTGTACAGAAGTGATACTTCTCCATGGATTGCCACCTTGTGGAGAGGCTTGTGAGTTCCTGAGATCCCAGAACTAAAGCCATTTGCTGCTCAACTCCTGTTAGAGTCAGCCTTGGTGGTAGAAGGTTCCAGACAAAGAGAGATTGAATCAAGACCTCGAGGGTGGAGCTGGTGGAAGATGAGAACACATCACAGCATCAGTGAAGGTGATGTCAATGGTCTCACTCGACTATGGCTGCCCTTTGCCTGGATGTTGTCTTTAACCCTTGCCTCACCACAACTTCCACACTCCCTTCTCTTTGTTCTGTAGAGGACAACATAGATCTGACAGAAATTCAATGATGCAGAGTCTTGAAAAGTCCGTGACAGTTCCATCAAGGACAGTTGGCTGCACATATCGGGACGTACGTGCAACACTCCTGGATGATAACGACACAAATGTCACCTCTCTCAGGCAACAGAAAATCTAGTGCTAGTTGAAGGGCTGGCCAGCGATGTAGTGGCATTTGCACTGGACATTGGGCCAGTGGTCATGGGTTCGAATCCGGCCAGTTCCTTGCATGCATTCCATCTGTGCTGGGTTGAGCATCAAGCAAGTAACTCGGCTTCATAAAACAGACAAACACTAAAGAAATGGCAAGGTTGCTGCCTGATGTGCCAATGAGGCACAGAAGGATATGTTACTATTGTTGCATTTTTATTTTTTCTCAGCTCAAGCTGGTAAAACCTGAGGTATGGGCATAGCCAAGCACACTCATTTCTCAATCGCTAGGAGCTTTCTGACTATTCTAGTGGTGTTTAGTATTGTGGCTTTCTGGAAATTTACATAGATTTCCATAGATTTGGTCATAGATTATTGTGTAGGCCTAATTGTTTAATGCTATTTTGTAGTGACTTTGGGAATGACACCAGTTGTAGATATTACTATTGGGATAATGTATATCCTGTTCATGTTCCATAGTCTTTCAATTTCCTCTTTTAAATTGGCATATTTCGGGTGTCTTTCACTTTTTGATTTCTGTAAGTTGTGTGTGTTTGGAATGGCTATGTCTATTAAGTAAGTTATTCTTGCTTGTTTATCCTGTATTATTATATCCAGATGGTGATTATGGATTGTCCTATCTGATTGGTTGTAATATAATTTGTGGTATTTTGACTCTAAAACTTGATCAGGCTTATATTTATGGAAAGGTGTGATTTCATTTGAGTTTGTATTTTAAAGCAAGATTTTGATGAATGATGTTTGCCACTTGATTGTGCCTCTGTAAGTAATCAGATTGAGTTAAACTGCTACAGGATTCTATAACGTGTTGGATTGTTTCTGGTTTTTCTTGGCATTTTCTACATTTATCATCTTGAATTTTTCGGTCTGCCGCATGGAACCCTACTGTCTCTGGGAAGAGGTCTCCAATCCTGAGCCAGGTGTGCGATGGTTCCTTGTCGACAGCTAGTCCGCTCAGATTGTGGGGACGTCTTCCGTGCCGAGTCATGCTCTTCCATTGGTTATCTTTTTCAATAGTGATAACTTCTTAATTTTTCTGTGTTGTGCTCTCCTTTAAGTTTAGTGGTGTGTACTTAACAGAATTGCAAACTCTTATTATTATGACTTTGCAGATTGGAAATATTTAGGCAGTAATTTTACTGACAGCCTGGCCTGTACCATGTAGTGCTAAGGCTGTCATTATCATTAGCTGATCTCACTGACAGTGTTGTGACCATGTTAATGCCTTTGCGAGCCAGTCTGGTGGGGTCCCAGAACAGGAACGTTATAATCTAGAAACACTCAGTCTCCACAATGCTTCGATAGCAGCTCCACACAGTGGGATTAGAATGAGAAGGTAAGCAGGTGGTACATCATTGTACTATGTGGGCCAGTTAACAACAATTCCTCCAAGGATTCGGTTTGAGCCATTTTAGAAGGCAGCCTGTACTTGATAGAGTTTAGAAGAATGAAGTGGGAATCTCATTGTAACCTATCAAATATTGAAAAGTCTGGATAGAGTGGATGTGGAGAGGATGTTTCCTACAGTGCAATCCGTATTCAAATCTGAGGACTGGTTGCAGATGAAGTTAATATTTGCTATATCTTTTAACTCAAAAATATGCCCTAACGAAGATCATAACAAGGTAGACTGTGAGGGCGAGAGACTGTCCACAGAAAGAGAATTTCTCTTGTCTATTTAGTTCGAGCTAGCTTTCAATATAAAGATCAAGAATGAGGTGAGGTTCTTTGTTCTCTCATTCCTCCCTGAACCAGAGTGGATCTCACCCAACACTGAACCAATTCCACAACCTATGGACTTACTTTCTAGGACTCTACAACTCGTGTTCTTTGTATTTATTGCTTTATTATTGTTATTGTTATTATTATTGAGGCCTTCCACTGGTCAGGATCAATGAGACCCCACCCCTTATTCTTCTAAACTCCAGCGATTACAGGCCCAGAGCCAAACACTCCTCATATGTTAACCCTTTCGATCCCAGAGTCATTCTTGTAAACCTCTCTCAACCTTTCCAATGCCAGCACATCTTTTCTTAGATAAGGGGCCCAAAACTGCTCACAATACTCCAAGTGTGACCTGACCAATGTTTTAAAAGGTCTCAACATTACATCCATGCTCTTATATTCTCGTCCTCTTGAAATGAATGCTAACATCACATTTGCCTTCCTCACCACCGATTCAACCTGCAAGTTAACTTCTAGGGAATCCTGCACAAGGACTCCCAAACACTTTGCACCTCTGATTTTTGAATTTCCTCCCCACTTAGAAAGTAGTCTGCACCTTTATACCTCCTACCAAAGTGCATGACCATACACTTTCCTACACTATATTCCATCTGCCACTTGTTTGCCCGTTCTCCTAATGTGTCCAAATCCTTCTGCAGACTTCCTGCTTCCTCAACACTACCCCCCTCCATCTATCTTTGTATCATCTGTAAACCTGGCCACTTAGCCATCAATTCCATCGCCCAAATGGTTGACACACAATGTGATAAGAAGCCACCCCAATATTGACCGCTATGGAACAGCACCAGTCACTGGCAGAAAACAGGAAAAGCTCCACTTATTCCCACTCTTTGCCTCCTGTCATTCAGCCAACCTTCTATCCATGCTAATAACTTTCTTGTGATACCAAGGGCTCTTATCTTCTTAAGCAGCCTCATGTTTGGCACTTTGTCAATTTGTCAAAGGCCTTCCAAAATTCACAAGTACACAACATCCATTAATTCTCCTCTGTCTATCCTGCTTGTTATTTTCTCAAAGAATTCCAACAGATTTGTCAGGCAAGATTTCCCCAGAAGGAAACCATGCTAACTTTGGCCTATTTTATCATGTGCCTCCAAGTAGCCTGAACCCTTATCCTTAATAATGGGCTGCAACATCTTTCCAACCACTGAAGACAGGCTAACGGACCTATAATCTCCTCTCTTCTGCCTCCTTCCCTGCTTAAAGAGTGGAGTGACATTTGCAATTTTCCATTTGTCCGGAACCATTCTAGAATCTAGTGATTCTGAAAGATCATTACTATTGCCTCCACGATCTCTTCAGCCACCTCTTTCAGAACTCTGGAATGTACACCTCTGGTCCAGAAAACTTGTCTACCTTCAGACTTTTCAGGTTCCCAAGCACCTTCTCCCTAGTGATAGCAACTTCTGCCCCGACAGTCTCAGACTTCTGGCATACTGCCGACGCCTTTCAGAGTGAAGACTGACGCAAAATACTTCTTAAGTTATCCAGCAGTTCTTTGTCCCCCATTTTTATCTCACCAACGTTTTTTTCCAATGGTCCAATAATCCACTCTAACCTCTCTTTTTACATCTGAAAAAAAATTGGTATCCTCTGATACTTTTTGAGGCCCTCCGTTGCTCAGAGTCGAGAATCTCCTGGCTGTCTACATGATACACAAACCAGGGCAGTACAATATAGAGAGCAAGCTGTTGCCCATGCAGCAGGCTCCCCCTCTCCACACAGCCAATGAACCCGAAGGAATGGCAGAGACCATTGGCACCAGGAACGCTGCAGGAATTACCAGTCAGCTTTGAACTCAATGTAGGACTGCCTTAGGGACTCCAGCCAACCGTGGCTGACATTCCCATCTGAAGCGACTGGTTTTAAGAGAGCAGTAACCCACCTTTGCCCTTTTTCCTGTCACTAGAATCAGTTCCATTGGGCTTAGTAGCTAAGCCACACATGAAGGCCAGGAACTGTTCTTGGTTGTTGGAGACACTCGGCAGCTCATGGGAGCTGAAAATGGAGCAATGACGTTGACCACATGTGATCTCTGAACTCCTTTCTGCCCTGGGGGTTTGACTCCAGCATTCTCTAGCCTTCTTTCTGACTTGTCCACAATTTTCTCATGGGCTATGTCAGAGGAATGGGGTCAGGGGGGAATGAGGAAATAGCCAAAAAAATTCCTTCTCTGATTCCTGGCCGAGTACTGAAGACCTGTGCCAATCAACTGGCTGAACTGTTCACTGATATCTTTAACCTCTTGCTTTGGCAATCTGAAGTACCCACTGTCTCAAGCAGGCTTCGATTACGCCGGTGCCTAAGAAGAACGTGGCAAGCTGCCTCAATGACTATCATCCAGTAGCACTTACATCCACAGTGATAGGTGCTTTGAGGGGTTGGTGATGAAAAGTATTAACTCCTGCCTGAGAAGTAACTTGGATCCTCTCCAATTTGCCTACCGGCACGATAGGTCCATAGCAAATGTCATTTCATTGGCTCTTCACTCAATCTGGACAGCAAAGATGCATACATCAGGATGTTCTTTATTGACTATAGCTCCGAATTTAATACTATCATCCCCTCAAAACTAATCAATAAGCACCAAGACCCTTGACCTCAATACCTCTTCGTGCAATTGGATCTTCGATTTCCTCACTTGCAGACCCCAGTCATTTTGGACTGGCAGCAACATCTCCTCCACAATCTCCACCAGCTCAGGTGCACCACAAGGCCGTGTGCTTACCCCCTGCACTACTCGCTTTATGACTCTGGGACTAAGCACAACTCCAACGTCATATTTCATTTTGCAGACAGAACCTCTTTCGTTGGCCAAACCAAAGTCGGTGGCAAATCAGCATACAGAGGGAGATTGAAAACCTGACTGAGTGGTGCCACAACAACAACCTCTCACTCAATGTAGCAAGACCAAGTGGCTGACTGTTGACTTCAGGAAGAAGAAAACAGACATCCATGAGCCAGTCCTCATCGGGGGATCGGAGATGGAGAGGGTCAGCGACTTTAAATTCCTCGCTGTTATCATTTCAGAGGGTCTGTCCTGGGCTCAAAACATAAGTACCATTATGAAGGAAGTGTGACAGTCTCCTCCATTTCCTTAGAAGTTTGGCATGACATCTAAAACTTTAACAAGCTTCTGTAGATGTGCAGTGGAGAGTATTTTGAATGCTTGCATCACAGCCTGGTATGGAAACACCAAAGCCTTTGAACTGAAAATCCTACAAAATTAGTGGATATGGCCCAGTCCTTCATGGGTAAAACCCTCCCCACCACTGAGCACATCTACATGGAGTGTTGTCACAAGAAAGCAGCCTCCATCCTCAAAGACCTCCACCTCCCAGACCATGCTCTCTTCTCATCGCAGGCATCAGGAAGGAGGTACAGGAACCTCAGGGCCCACAACACCAGATCTAGGAACAGTCATTACCCCTCATCAAGCTCTTGAACCAACTTCACTTGTCTCAGCACTGAACTGTTCCACCACATAAGGAGCCCTCCACAAACTATGGATGCGTTCTCAAGGATATTTCTCCTCGAATGCTCAATATTTATTGCTTACTCATTATTATTATTACTACTATTTTTCTTTTGTATTTGTACAGTTTGATGACTTTTGCACATTGGTTGTTTGTCCATCCTGTTGGGGGCCGTCTTTTATTCATTTTCTGTGAATGCCCGCAAGGAAATGAATCTCAGGGTTTTATACTGTGACATATATGTACTTTGATAATAAATTTAATTTGAGCTTTGATATATCTACAGTTACCTCATGATTAAATTACCACATTTTAAAATAGCTGAGGGGATTTTGTGTAAGTTTGATGAAATCTTTCTTGTGGTGCTAAACTTTGCATATTTACGCGAACATCCTGAAACGTTTACACAATACATCATCACCACCTAGTGGTATATAATCAGGGCAGCAGCTCTCGTCAGTTTTTTATATATAACTTCTCAACAATCCAGCCGAAAGATAGGACAGAGTTGGTTTGATCATAGAATAAAGGAATTCCAGTCGCAGTGGCTTAAGTTGCAGTCGAAAATCTCATTGTTGGTAGCAATTGAAAGGTGAAAATGAAGCAAACAAAACATTAAATACAAAAACAAGAGAAAATCTGCAGATGCTGGAAATTCAAGCATGGAGGGGACTCAGCAGTCTATCAGACTATAAAACATAGGAGCTGAATTAAGCCTTTCAAAGTTCAAAGTAAAATTTATTATCATACATGTCACCACAAACAACCCTAAGATTCTTTTTCTGTGGTCATACTCAGCAAATCTATAGAACAGTAACTGTAAAGATCAGGAACTGTTAACTGTAAAGTGTGCAAATACAGATAATAAATAGCAATAAATAATGAGCATGAACTAATGAAATAGGGTGCTTAAATGAGTGTAGCAATCCCCTTTTGTTCAAGAGCCTGATGGTTGAGGGGTAGTAACTGTTTTTGAACCCGGTGGTGCGAGGCTGAGGCTCTTTTACCTTCTACCTGATGGCAGCAATGAGAAGAGAGCATGGCCTGGGCGGTGAGGATCTCTAATGATAGATGCTGCTTTTCTACGGCAACGTTTCATGTAGGTGTTCTCCATGGTTGGGGGAGTTTTCAAGTCTGGCGACCCAGGCCTGTACCAGAAAACCAGGTCTGATTTGTGGAGGGCTATTTCAAGGTTGAGGAGACAGTTTTGAATGAGATTGGAGGCGATATCAGATGTATGACAACTCTGGCAGGGACTGCAAGACATCACTTCCTACAAAGCGAAACCCAATAGCATGAATAGCAGCGATGCTTCACTACCAGATGAACTCAACGCCTACTATGCCCGCTTTGAAATGGAGAATATAACTACAGCTATGAAGATCCCTGCTGCACCTGGTGGCCCTGTGATCTCTGTTTTGGGGGTCAGTGTTAGGCTGCCTTTAAAGAGGATGAACTCTCGCAATGTGAATGCCCTGACAGAGTACCTGGTCAGGCTCTGAAAACTTGTGCCAACCAACTGGCAGGAGTATTCAAGGACATTTTCAACCTCTCACTGCTATGGGTGGAAGTTTCTACTTGCTTCAACAAGGCAACAACTATACCAGTGCCTAAGAAGAATAATGTTACTTCTTCAAAGAATTCTAACAGATTTATCAGGCAAGATTTTCTCTTCAGGAAATCATGCTGTCGACAGCCTATTTTATCATGTGCTTCCAAGTACACCGAAAACACATACTGACAATCAATTCCAACATCTTCCCAACCACTGAGGTCAGACTAACTGGCCAATCATTTCCTCTCTTCTGCCTCTCTCTCTTCAGCCACCTCTTTCAGAACTCTGGTCCAGGTGACTTATCCACCTTCAGACCTTTCAGTTTCCCAAGAACCTTCAGTCCAGTTATGGTAATTTCATACACATCATGACACTTTTTCACCATACTGCTGGTGTCTTCCACAGGGAAGCTGGATGCAAAGTACTTATTTAGTTTGTCCGTTATAATGTATGGATCTATTTCTTTTTAAGTAATAACTCCCCTTATCACTACGTATGATCTGTTGTCTACACATACGCATTGTTCTCTCTCTCTCTTACTGCAATGTGAATACAACAGTTAAAGCCATCTCCCATGTGCTTGCTTTCATTTAATCATTATGTAGTTATCCACAGACACAACAAACTGGTGACAAGTACAAACCTGAATGTCAGAGGAGACCACCGACAGTTACTGGATGAAACAGCGAGAGGCCGCTAACAAAGGGATGCATGAGTAACTGCATAGCACACAGTGAAAGACACACAACCAGCAAAGTTAAAGTGAAACTGAGGTGGCGATGGCTTCAGTAGGGAAAGTTGACTATTTGGACGGCGCAAATGAAGCTTGGGAGTTGTCCATCAAGAGAGTTGAACTGTATTGTAAGGCAAAAGATGTGGATGAGCAAAAGAAAGTCCATGCTTCTTAGCTTAATGGGTGCAAGGACGTACAGTTCCTTGTGCAACTTAGTAAACCCTGAAAAGCCAGCAAGCAAGACCATTGATGAAACTGTTACAAATTTTCAAAATCACTTGAGCCCCAAACCACTGGTAATAGCTGAAAGATTTAGTTTTTAGAACAAAGAACAATATAGCACAGTACAGGAAAGGAACCATTCAAAAGATGAAAGCATTTCTGAATACATTGCAGAACTGCACAAACTTTCCCAGTACTGTGACTTTAGAGATGGACTTTCAGATGCATTAAGGGACAGGCTTGTATGCTGAGTCAAAGCACTCCAAAGAGGCTACTGTCAGAAAGAGAACTAAACTTAGAATAGGCATTGACCATTGCAATATTATTAGAGACTGCAGCAGAACTACAGAAAAAAAGTTTAGAATGGGAAATACACATGATATACCCGAATGGTGTAAAAAGCCAAACATGGTATTGATGTGGCAAATCCTCCCATGATGCAAATGACTCTTGTTTCAAAGCAAAAGTTTGCACAAAGTGTCACAGACGAGGCCACATAGAGCATGCAAGACAGATAAAAAGCACAAGCAAAGAGAAAAACTGTACAGTGAAAAGTTTCAAACACAGAACTAATGAAATGTATAAAGTGACTGAATGTGAAACAGAATCAGACAACACAGAGTCTGACAAAGGTGAGCTGTCATGCCGAGAACTGCATAGTATTACTCAAGCAGATCACAAATTCATTTCTATCACACTAGATGTGTCTGGTGGAAAACAGAAAATGGAGCTGGATACAGGGTCAGCTTTGTCTATAATTTCAGAGACTGATGACAACAGACTGTTTTCTAAGCTACCTTTAGAAAAGACCTCAGTGACTCTCAAGACCTACACAGGCAAAAAAGAGTCTCCCAAAGGCAAATTGAAAGTGAATGTCACAAACATTCACAACACAGCAGTTAGAGCCCTATATGTTGAAAAGTGGAAGGCTAGCACTTTTCAGAAGCAAATTATTGAGAAAAATCCAACTAGACTGGCATTTAGTCAAAGCTCTCAATGTAGCATTAACAGGCAACAGAAGTCCAAATGGCAGCACTAACCGGACACTCACAGCTGCTTAATGCCCATGAGAAGGTGTTTGAGAAGGGGATTGGTAAACTCAAAGGCATAAAGGCCAGGATTGAACCGAATAAAAGAGCAACATCAAGATTCCATAAAGTGCATCCAATCCCCTTTGCACAACATCCTAAAGTGGATGCTGGACTTCAGAGCTTGGAGGCATCTGCAATTGTCTCCAAGGTCGAGTGGAGTGATTGGGCCACTTCCATTGTCTCGGTGACCAAGAAGGGAAGACTGGAGCCATTTGCATATGTGAGGATTGCAAAGTGAGCATCAAACCAGTGCCATGTACTTTGCAGTATCCCTGCCATGAATAGAAGACATTTTTGCATCTTTGGCAGGCAGAGAGAGATTTTGAAAGATTCACTCGTCACAAGCCTATCTGCAAATGAAGGTAGAAGAGTCAAGCAGGATCAACACTTACAGGGGGACTGTTCCAGCAAAATCATCTTTGGCGTCGCATCAGCTCCAGCAATTTGGCAAAGAGCAGTGGACCAAGTGATCCAAGATATCCCAGGAATACAATGTTACCTTGATGACATCATCGTGACTGGCAAGAATGATGAAGAGCACCTCCAGGACCTTGGTAAAGTGCCTACCAGGCTGAGTGAGTATGGCTTGCGTGCAAAGAGAGAGAAATGTGAGTTTTTCAAGAATGAAATTTCATACTGTGGACATGTCATTGACAAGTATGGCTTACATAAGCCACAAAAGAAGATCGAAGCAATGTTACAGGCACTCAAACTGGAAAATGTGCCACATCTCAGGTCATACTTGGGCCTTGTAAACTAATATCACCAGTTCCTCCCACACATCGCCACAGTGCTGCATCCATTGAATGCACTGTTACAGACAGACAGAAAGTGGGAATGGTTAAAAAGATGTGAAAGAGCATTCAAGGAAACAAAGAGACTAATAACATCAGATGAACTGCTAACCCATTATGACCCATCGCTGCCCATCAGACTGGTGTATGGCGCACCCCCTCATGGCATTGGAAGCATTTTGTCACACACTATGAAAGATGGATCTGAACACTTGATTGTGTTTGCTTCAAGATCACTGATGAGCACAGAACACAACTATGCACAGATCGACAGAGAGGCCCTTATTCTAGTATTGGGCATAAAAAAGTTCTACCGCTACCTCTATGGACAAAATGCTGGTGGAACACAGCAGGCCAGGCAGCATCTATAGGGAGAAGCGCTGTTGACATTTCGGGCCGAGACCCTTCGTCAGGACTAACTGAAAGGAAAGATAGTAAGAGATTTGAAAGCAATGGGGGGGGGGGGGGAGGTGGAAATGCGAAATGATAGGAGAAGACCGGAGGGGGTGGGATGAAGCTAAGAGCTGGAAAGGTGATTGGCGAAAGTGATACAGAGCTGGAGAAGGGAAAGGATCATGGGACGGGAGGCCTCGGGAGAAAGAAAGGTGGGGTGGGGGGGGAGCACCAGAGGGAGATGGAGAACAGGCAAACAACTAAATATGTCAGGGATGGGGTAAGAAGGGGAGGAGGGAAGTTAGAGAAGTCAATGTTCATGCCATCAGGTTGGAGGCTACCCAGCCGGTATACAAGGTGTTGTTCCCATCCACTGTCACCAACCTCACAGTTCCCACACCCTGCACTTCCCGTTTCTACCTCCTACCCAAGATCCACAAACCTGCCTGTCCAGGTAGACCAATTGTCTCAGCTTGCTCCTGCCCCACTGAACTCATTTCTGCATACCTTGACACTGTCTTATTCCCCCCTTGTTCAATCTCTTCCCACCTATGTTCGTGATACTTCTCATGCTTTGAATTTTTTCAATGATTTTAAGTTCCCTGGCCCCCACTGTCTTATTTTCACCATGGACATCCAGTCCCTATATAGTTCCATCCCCCACTGAGATGGTCTCGAAGCTCTTGGCTTCTTTTTGGATTCTAGACCTATCCAATTCCCCTCTACCACCACTTTCCTCCGTCTAGCTGAATTAGTACTTACTCTCAATGATTTCTCCTTTGGCTCCTCCCACTTCCTCCAAACCAAGGGTGCAGCCATGGGCACCTGTATGGGTCCCAGTTATGCCTGCCTTTTTGTTGGCTTTGTGGAACAGTCCATGTTCCAAGCCTATACGGGTATCCATCCCCCTCTTTTCCTTCGCTAAATCGACGACTGCATTGGCGCTGCCTCTTGCACGTGTGCTGAGCTCATTGACTTCATTAACTTTGCCTCCAATTTTCACCCTGCCCTCAAATTTACCTGGTCTACTTCTGACACCTCCCTCCCCTTTCTTGATCTTTCTGTCTCCATCTCTGGAAACGGCTTATCTACTGATATCTACTATAAGCCTACAGACTCTCACAGCTACCTGGACTATTTCTCTTCCCACCCTGTCTCTTGCAAAAATGCAATTCCTCCATCTCTGCCGCATCTGCTCTCAGGATGAGGCTTTTCGTTCCAGGATGAAGGAGATGTCTTCCTTTTTTAAACAAAGGGGCTTCCCTTCGTCCACCATCAACTCTGCTCTCAAACGCATCTCTCCCATTTCCCGCACATCTGCCCTCACGCCACCCCACTCGGGATAGGGTTCCCTTGTCCTTACCTACCACCCCACCAGCCTCCAGGTCCAACGTATAATTCTCCGTAACTTTCGCCACCTAGAACAGGATCCCTCCCCCCCCCCCCCCCCCGCTTTCGCAGGGATCACTCCCTACGTGACTCCCTTGTCCACTTGTTCCCCCCCATCCCTTCCCACCGATCTCCCTCCTGGCACTTATCCTTGTAAACGGAACAAGTGCTACACCTGCCCTTACACTTCCTCCCTTACCACCATTCAGGGCCCCAGACAGTCCTTCCAGGTGAGGCGACACTTCACCTGTGAGTCGGCTGGTGTGGTATACTGCGTCCGGTGCTCCTGGTGTGGCCTGTTATATATTGGTGAGACCCGACACAGACTGGGAGACTGTTTCACTGAACACCTACGTTCTGTCCGACAGAGAAAGCAGGATCTCCCAGTGGCCACACATTTTAATTCCACGTCCCATTCCCATTCTGATATGTCTATCCATGGCCTCCTCTACTGTCAAAATGAATCCAAACTCGGGTTGGAGGAACAACACCTTATATACCGGCTGGGTAGCCTCCAATCTGATGGCATGAACATCGACTTCTCTAACTTCCGTTAATGCCCCTCCTCTCCTTCTTACCCCATCCCTGACATATTTAATTGTTTGCCTGCTCTCCATTTCCCTCTGGTGTTCTCCCCCACCTTTCTTTCTCCTGAGGCCTCCCGTCCCATGATCCTTTCCCTTTTCCAGCTCTATATCACTTTTGCCAATCACCTTTCCAGCTCTTAGCTTCATCCCACCCCCTCCGGTCTTCTCCTATCATTTCACATTTCCCCCTCCCCCCACTACTTTCAAATCTCTTACTATCTTTCCTTTCAGTTAGTCCTGACGAAGGGTCTCGGCCCGAAACGTCGACAGCGCTTCTCCTTATAGATGCTGCCTGGCCTGCTGTGTTCCACCAGCATTTTGTGTGTGTTGTTGTTTGAATTTCCAGCATCTGCAGATTTCCTCATGTATCAGACATTTCAAGTCAGCTCCTCACCACCCAGCAATGAATGGGTTAACTGAAAGGTTTATCCAAATCTTTAAGAAGTCCATTAAAGTGATGGATAAGAAGGACATTTCTCTACAGCACAAGGAGGAGAATTTTCTTTTCGTGAATTGGAACTCTGTTCACGCGATGACAAATCAAACACCTGCAATGCTGATCATGAATAGGAACCTGAGACATTGCATAGACCTCCTGAAACCATATCTACAGAATACACAGTTCAGCCAGTCGTCAAGAGAATCAGCAAGTAGCTTCAAGGTTAGACAGGAAGTGCTAGTACGTGATTACCAAGAACACAGGTGGACACCCAGTAGGATAGACCACAAGAGCAAATCTGCAGTTGCTGGAAATCTGAGCAACACACACAAAATGCCGGAGGAACTCAGCATTTCGGCCTGAAACATCGGCTGTGCTTTTAGCCATAGATGCTTCCTGGCCTGCTGAGTTCCTCCAGCATTTTTATGTGTTACCCAGTAGGATAACTACAAGAACTGGACCACTGATTACACACTTCTTCCTCTTTGGGATGTGTATACCTCGTGCCTTCTGAATTGCTTCCAGACATTCCAGCCATTGCTGCTCTGCCATCATCCTTGCCAGTGTTCTTTCCTTATCAATTCTGACCAACTCCTCTCTTACGCCTCTGTAATTCCCTTCACTCCACTGTAATACTGATACATCTGACTTTAGCTTCTCCTTCTCAAATTTCAGGGTGAATTCAATCATATTATGATCACTTGCCCCTAAGGCTTCTTTTACCTAAAGTTCTCTAATCAATTCCAGTTCATTGCACAACACCCAATCCAGAATAGCTGATCCCCAAGTGGGCTCAACCATGAGCTGCTCTAAAATGCCAACTCACAGGCTTTCTAGAAATTCCAACTCTTGGAATTCAACACCAACCTGATTTTCCCAATCTACCTGCATATTGAAATTTCCCATGACTATTGTGACATTGTCCTTTTGGCTTGCATTTTTTTATCTCCCATTGTAACTTGTAGACCACTTCCTAACTACTGTTTGGGAGTCAGTATATAACTCTCAACAGGGTCTTTTTACCCTTGCAGTTCCTTAATTTTATCCACAACGATTCAACACCTTCTGACGCTATGTTACCTCTTTTTAACGAGTTAATTTCATATTTTTACCAACAGAGCCACACTCCTAGCCTTCCTGCTGTCCTTTTGATACAATTTGTATCTTTGGACATTAAGCCACCAGCTATAATCTTTTATCAGCCATGATTCTGTGATAGCTACAACATCATAGATGCCAATCTGTAACTGTGCTACAAATTCATCTACCTTATTCCATATACTACGCTCATTCAAATATAACACCTTCAGTCCTGCATGCACCCTTTTCAACTTTGTCCACCTTTTAATTGCAACTCATCCTGTTGACCCAATTTGCCGCATCATCAACCTCTCCTTGCTAGGGGCGTCACTACCCATTGCCTCTGTTTGTAAACCAACTACCTCATCTTCAGGAAATCGCTGCAGTTCCTGACCCCATGCCAAATTAGTGTAAACCCACCCAAACAACTCCAGCCAACCTTCCTGCAAGGATGCTGGTCCCCCTTGGGTTGAGCTGTAACCCATCCCTTTTGTATTGGTCATACCTTCCTCAGAAGTGATCCCAATGATCCATAAATCGGAACCCCTGCCAACACATCCTCATTGGCACGTGGCACAGTCAGCAATCCAGGGATTACTATCCTGAAGATCCTGTTTCTCAGCTTTCTACCTGCCTCCCTGAACAACTGAACCTATTGACCGTGTCTGCATGCTTTTATGGATTGAGTTGCCACTAGTTGATTAGATATTCACATTAATGAGAAGGTGTACTGGTATACCTGATAAAGTATATTTATGCATCATCACCGGTAAATATTCAGTGCAGGATCAGAGGGCACAGCCTGAGGATAGAAGGATATCGCTTTAGAACAGAGATGAGGTGGAATTTCTTTAGCTAGACGATAGTAAATTTCTGGAATTCATTACTATAGATGACTGTGGAGACTAATCCATTTGGTACCACGGTAGCGTGATCGTTACTGTGCTCAGGGCATTGGAGTTTGGAGTTCAAATCCGACACCCTCTGTAAGGAGTCTGTACATCCTCTCCATACGATGCATGAGTTTACTCTAGGTGCTCTCATTTCCTCCCACAGTCGAAAGGCATACAAGCCAGACGGTCAATTGGTCATTGTAAATCACCACTTGATGAGGCTAGGGTTAAGTTGGGGCTGCTGGGCTACATGGCATGAAGGGCCAGAAGGGTCTACTCTCAACCAATATATAAATAAATAAATAAACGGGGGGAGAGAGAAATAAACAAGTAGATAGGTAGAAAAATAAATAAATTTAAAGCAGAATTTGATAGGGAATCAAAAGTTTTGGGGAATAGGAAGTTGAGGGGGATAATAAATCAGCCATGAGTGAGTGGGGGAGCAGCCTCAATGGGCTGCGTGGCCTAATTCAGCTCCTAGGCTATACGGTACATCAGTGACACATTGGAAAATCAATTCAAGTATCAGACGAGGGAAAGCAGCTCTCACCATGCTCAGTTCTCAGCATGAGTTACATGCCCAAATCTCTGGGGGGGTTCAGAGACGACAGTGTTACCACAAAGCCAAGACAATTTGCCTGAGAGTCACATGACTTGAGTCATTTCTTAGAAATTTCCGTTTTGGGATTTCCTATTATTAGCGCCTTGCCATCAGCAAATTGGAAGACAGCAAATGTAGCACTGAGATTAAAGAGAGTAAAAAGGAACCACAAGGCAGCTTATCTGCAAACAATTGTTAGGGGATGCTGGAATCCATTACTGAAGAGGAGTCAACAGGTCACTCAAAATCATGAAGTGAATAGACAGAGTTTCATAAGGAAGCAAAGTTTTTTTGACAGATCGTATATCCAGCACCTTGTGGTAGCCTTTCGGTAAGACGCCTCTCCGTGTCCAGTCAATTGTTCATTCCTTTCGTTGTTTTTACAATCACAAAGTCACTGCTGGATACTAAGCACATTAAGTACTGGAGGACTATTCCATCAGAGCATTGCTTGATAGTGATGGAGCTGGACTTATCGATGTGTCATAACCTGAGTGAGCGATTATCTTGAACTTTTTACTGTGATCGCAAGACCCAGTTAGGCATTAGTAATGTAGAATCCCGCAAGTCCGTTTCACTGGTTCACCGGAGAGACCAACAGCAGGGGAGCTGCGCTGCCAAGGGTTTTGCCATCAACTAGATATATATTGCTTACATATTATCATTACTTTTTTTTCTTTTTGTATTTGCTTTGCTTGTTGCTACCTGGGGGAAGCAACAGTGGCCGTGCCTCTGGTACAGAGTCAGGCCCTGTAGCTCAGAAGGGTAGGGAAAGGAAGAGGAAAGCAGTAGTAATAGGGGACTCGATAGTTAGGGGGTCAGATAGGCGATTCTGTGGACGCGATCAGGAGACCCGGATGGTAGTTTGCCTCCCTGGTGCCAGGGTCTGGGATGCTTCTGATCGTGTCCAAGATATCCTGAAGTGGGAGGGTGAGGGTCATGGTACATATAGGTACCAATGGCATAGGTAGGAAAAGGGAAGAGGTCCTGAAAGGAGAATATAGGGAGTTAGGAAGGGAGTTCAGAAGAAGGACCGTGAAGGTAGTAATCTCGGGACTACTGCCTGTGCCACACAACAGTGAGAGTAGGAAAGGAATGAGGTGGAAGATAAATGTGTGGGATTGAAGCAAGGGCAGGGATTCAAGTTTCTGGATCATTGGGACCTCTTTGGGGGCAGGTGTGACCTGTACAAAAAGGATAGGTTGCATTTGAATCCCAGGGGACCAATATCCTGGTGGGGAAATTTGCTAAGGCTACTGGGGAGACTTTAAACTAGAATGGTTGGGGGGTGGGAATCAAATTGAAGAGACTAGGAGACAGTGTGTGAGGGAGGATAGGCAGGTGATAGAGAAGGGGAGTGCTCAGACTGAAGATGTAGGGGAGAAGGAAGAAAAAGAGATAGTAGGAGGTGGAGAATTTCTTAAATGCATTTATTTTAATGCTAGGAACATTGTAAGAAAGGTGGATGAGCTTAGAGCATGGATTGATACCTGGAAATAAGATGTTGTAGCTAATAGTGAAACATGGTTGCAGGAGGGGTGTGATTGGCAACTAAATATTCCTGGATTTCGTTGCTTCAGGTGTGATAGAATCGGAGGGACAAGAGAGGGAGGTGTTGTATTGCTTGTCAGAGAAAATATTACAGCAGTGCTTTGGCAGGATAGATTAGAGGGCTCATCCAGGGAGTCTATTTGGGTGGAAATGAGGAATGGGAAAGGTGTAGTAACACTTACAGGGGTGTATTATAGACCAGCATAATGGGGAGCAAGAATTGGAGGAGGAGCAAATTTGTAAGGAGATAGCAGATATTTGTAGTAAGCACAAGGTTGTGATTGTGGGAGATTTTAATTTTCCACACATAGACTGGGAAGCCCATACTATAAAAGGGCTGGATGGTTTGGAGATTTTAAAATGTGTGCAGGATACTTCTTTGCAGCAAAACATAGAGGTACCAACTAGAGAAGGGGCTGTGTTGGATCTCCTGTTAGGGAATGAAATAGGTCAGGTGACGGAGGTAGGTGTTGGGGAACACTTCGGGTCCAGTGATCACAATGCCATTAATTTCAATATAATTATGAAGAAGGATAGGACAGGACCCAGGGTAGAGATTTTTGATTGGAGAAAGGTTAAGTTTGAGGAGGTGTGAAAGGATTTAGAAGGAGTGGATTGGGACAATTTTTTTATGGGAAGGATATAATAGAGAAATGGAGGTCATTTAAAGGTGAAATTTTGAGGGTACAGAATCTTTATGTTCCTGTTAGGTTGAAAGGAAAGGTTAAAAGGTTGAGAGAGCCATGGTTTTCAAGGGATATTGGAAACTTGGTTCAGAAAAAGAGAGAGATCTACAATAAATATAGGCAGCATGGAGTAAATGAGGAGCTCGAGGAATATAAAGAATGTAAAAAGAATCTTAAGAAAGAAATTAGAAAAGCTAGAAGAAGATATCAGGGTGCTTTGGCAAGTAAGGTGAAATAAATCCAAAGGGTTTTTACAGTTAGATTAATGGCAAAAGGATAGTGAGGGATAAAATTGGTCCCTTAGAGAATCAGAGTGGTCAGCTATGTGTGGAGCTGAAAGAGATGGGGGAGATTTTGAACAATTTCTTTTCTTTGGTATTCACTAAGGAGAAGGATATTGAATTGCGTAAGGTAAGGGAAACAAGTAAGGAAGTTATGGAAACTATGCCGATTAAAGAGAAGGAAGTACTGGCCCTCTTAAAGAATATAAAAGTGGATAAGTCTCTGGATCCAGACAGGATATTCCCTAGGACCTTGAGGGAGTTAGTGTAGAAGTAGCAGGGGCTCTGACAGAAATATTTCAAATGTCATTAGAAACGGGGATGGTGCCGGAGGATTGGCATATTGCTCATGTGGTTCTATTGTTTAAAAAGAGTTCTAAGAGTAAACCTAGCAATTATTGGCCTGTTTTGATGTGTGTGGATTCGATTTTAATATTTAAGAGCGAGTTGCATAGGTATAGTTACAAGAAAAAGTTTGTGAACCCTTTGCATTGGAGTCGATGATGCTGTAATCTACCTGCTGAACAGAGCCTACTCCTTTCCCGATAGGCAAGGCAACAGTGTGTTCTTTGATTTCTCAAGCGCCATCAATACCGTACAACCTTCATGGCTGGGGGATAAGCTCTGTTCAATGCAGTCTGGGACTTCCATTGCATCCTGGATAATGGACAGCCAGACCACAGTTTGTGTGGCTTCAGAGCTGTGTGTCAGACATGGCAATAAGCAGGACTGGGGACGCACAGGGGACTGTACTGACTCCCTTCCTGCTTACCCTCACACTTACGAATGCTGAGGATTTGATCTGAGGTATCCCAGACCCTGACACCCGGGAGGCAACATACTGTCTGGGAATTTTGTTCTTGCCCACAGGACCTCCTGTCCGTTCCCCTAACAAATCCCCTATCACCACAGCATGCCTCTTCTTCCCCCTTGCTGTCTGAGTCACAAAGGCAGACTAGGTGTCAGAGACCCGACTACTGTGACTTTCCTCTGTTAGGTCATTCCCCCTGACGGTATTCAAAAGACTATACCTGCGGTTGAAGGAGATGGCCACAGGGCTCCTTAACCCCTTTTCCCTTCCTGACTGTCACCTAGTTTCCTGTGTCCTGCACCTTGGGTCCTCTCCATATGTCCAGTCTGCCATCCCTCCAGCCTCCCAAATGATCTGGAGTTCATTCAGTTCCAGCTCCAACACCTTAACACAGATCGTTAGAACCTGCAGCTGGACGCACCTCTCACAGTTGTACTGGTCAGGGACACTGCCGTCCCACATCCCGCAAGAGGAAATTGCACTATCCTGCCTGACATCTCTATCTAGCTGAGAGTTATAAAGAAGAGAATGAAAATTGAACTTTTCTTTCCTTTGCTTTCTCTGAGTGAAGCCTTGAAGAACTAAATCCTTAAGATCACTACACTGACTGTCCACTCAGATGATGTCTCCTGCACTTGCCCCTGCCTTCCTTTAATTTGCCCTTACTAATTAACCCAAATGCTGACTGGCTGCTTGTCAAAACTTTATAACACAGCCAAGAACTGCTCCTGCCTTTTATGCTTGGGCAGTGGACCTGATTGAAATCCCTTCCTTTCCAAACTTCCAATGTCTAGATTGGCTGCTGGTCAAAGCCCTGACTTATGGTAATTTGTATGTGCCAGAGGATCCTAAGACACTTAATGGCATGAAGACATCATTCCTTTTGTACTGTGCCTTCCCAGCAGAAGGAGTCCCCAATGCCATGTTCTCCTGCCTGTTGTATCCCACTTGGTCAACATCAATTTGAGTTGTCTGGTTGTCATCATAGAGCATTACAACACATAAGCAGGCTCTTTGGCCCATCTATTCTGTGATGAATTGTTATCCTGCCTGGTCCCACCATAGCCTTCCATACCTCTCCCATCCATTTACAGTAGCAAGGAAAAGTTTGTAAACCCTTTGCAATTACCTGGTTTTCTACATTAATTACTTATAAAAGGTCATCTGATCCTAATCTAAGTCACGATAATAGACAAATACAATCTGCCTAAACTAACAATGCACAAACATTTGTACTTCTCATGTCTTTAGTGAACACATTGTTTAATCATTTGTAGTCCAGGTTGGAAAAGGTCTGTGTATTTAATAACTGGTAGAACCCCCAACAAACATTTCCTGTAGCTGCTGATCAGACTTTCACAGTGGCAAGAAAGAACTTGAGACCTTTCCTCCTTTAAAACTGTTTCATTTCATCAATATTTCTGGGTTACCTTGCATGAACAGCCCATGCCACAGCATCTCAATTGGTTTAAGGTCAGGGCTCGGACATGGACATTCCCAAACACAAATTTTCTTGTTTTGATACCTTTCTGTTGTTGATTTACTCTTGCCTTTCGAATCATTGTCTTGTTGCGTCATCCAAATTCTATTAAGCTTCAGGTAATGGATGGCTACCCTGACATTCTCCTGTAAATAGTTTTGATACAATTTTGAATTCATTGTTTCCTCAACAATTGCAAGCTCTCCAGGCCCTGAGGCATCAAAGCAGCCCCAAACCAGGATCAAACACAAGGAAATCTGCAGATGCTGGAAATTCAAACAACACACACAAAATGCTGGTGGAACACAGCAGGCCAGGCAGCATCTATAGGGAGAAGCGCTGTCGACGTTTCGGGCCGAGACCCTTCATCAGGACTAACCGAAAGGAAAGATAGTAAGAGATTTGAAAGTAGTGGGGGGAGGGGAAATGCGAAATGATAGAAGACCGGAGGGGGTGGGTGAAGCTAAGAGCTGGAAAGGTGATTGGCAAAAGGGATACAGAGCTGGAGAAGTGAAAGGATCATGGGACGGGAGGCCTCAGGAGAAGGAAAGGAGGGGGGGAGCACCGGAGGGAGATGGAGAACAAGCAAACAACTAAATATGTCAGGGATGGGGTAAGAAGGGGAGGAGGGGCAATAACGGAAGTTAGAGAAGTCAATGTACAAGTCATCAGGTTGGAGGCTACCCAGTCATCAGGTTGGAGGCTACATAAGGTGTTGTTCCTCCAACCTGAGTTTGGATTCATTTTGACAATAGAGGAGGCCATGGACAGACATATCAGAGTGGGAATGGGACGTGGAAATAAAATGCGTGGCCACTGGGAGATCCTGCTTTTTCTGGGACCGAGCGTAGGTGTTCAGCGAAACGGTCTCCCAGTCTGCGTCGGGTCTCACCAATATATAAAAGGCCACACTGGGAGCACCAGACGCAGTATACCACACCAGCCGACTCACAGGTGAAGTGTCGCCTCACCTGGAAGGACTGTCTGGGGCCCTGAATAGTGGTGAGGGAGGAAGTGTAAGGGCAGGTGTAGCACTTGTTCTGTTTACAAGGATAAGTGCCAGGAGGGAGATCGGTGGGAAGGGATGGGGAGGACCCCATCCCTGACATATTTAGTTGCTTGCTTGTTCTCCATCTCCCTCTGGTGCTCCCCCCACTCCTTTCTTTCTCTTGAGGCCTCCTGTCCCATGATCCTTTCCCTTTGCCCAAACCAGGATGCTCCTTCTACCATGCTTCACAGCTGGGATGAGGTTTTGGAGTTAGTGTGCAGTGCCCTTTTTCCTCCAAACATGGTAGTGCACATTTCTGCCAAGAAGTCTCATCTGTCCAGAGAACAATTTACCAGAAGCACTGTGGAACATCCTGGACTCCAGGAGGGGAATTTCTCGAGTGCCTAGGAGATGGCTTTTCAGAGCAGCTCATGGTTCAGCCTACGAGGGGAGCAGCTATTCTGGATTGGGTGTTGTGGGACGAACTGGAATTGATTAGAGAATTAAAGGTAAAAGAACCCTTCAGGGCAAACGATCATGATATTATCAAATTCACACTGAAACTTGAGAAGGAGAAGCTGAAGTCAGATGTATCAGTATCACAATGGAGTAAAGGGATTTACAGAGGCTTGAGAGAGGAGTTGGCCAGAATTGATTGGAAATGAACACTGGCAGGGATGACAGCAGAGCAGCAATGGCTGGAATGTATCGAAGTAATCTGGAAAGCACAGGCTATTTACTTCCCAAAGAGGAAGCAATATTCTAAAGAAAAGGTGACACAACTATGACTAACAAGAGAAGTCAAACCCATACATAATAAAAGATTAACATATAAAACATAGAACATAGAAATCTACAGCACATTACAGGCCCTTTGGCCCACAATGCTTACCAGTGTAATGCACTTTACACAGTGCTGACCGTGTAACCTACTCTAGAAACTGCTTAGAATTTCCCTACCGCATAGCCTTCTATTTTTCTATGCTCCATGTACCTATCTAAGAGTCGCTTAAAAGACCCTATTGTATCTGCTTCCACCGCTGCCGCTGTCAGTGCATTCCACACACCCACCACTCTCTGTGTGGAAAACTTACCCCTGACATCTCCTCTGTACCTATTTCCAAGCATGTTAAAACTGCACCCCTTCATGTTAGCCATTTCAGCCCTGGGAAAAAGGCTTTGGCTATCCATACCATCAATGCCTCTCATCATCTTATACACGTCTATCAGGTCACCTCATCCTCCATAGCTCCAAGGAGAAAAGGCCAAGTTCACTCAACTTATTCTCATAAAGTACATAGAAAATAGGTGCAGGAGTAGACCATTCGGCCCTTCGAGCCTGCACCGCCATTCAGTATGATCATGGCTGATCAACCAACACAGAATCCTGTACCTGCTTTCTCTCCATACCGCCCGATCCCTTTAGCCACAAGGGCCATACCTAACTTCCTCTTAAATATAGCCAATGAACCAGCCTCAACTGTTTCCTGTGGCAGAGAATTCCACAGATTCACCACTCTCTGTGTGAAGAAGTTTTTCCTCATCTCAGTCCTAAAAGGCTTTCCCTTTATCCTTAAACTGTGACCCCTCATTCTGGACTTCCCCAACATTGGAAACAATCTTCCTGCATCTAGCCTGTCCAATCCCTTTAGAATTTTATACTTTTCAATAAGATCCACCCTCAATCTTCTAAATTCCAGTGAGTATAAGCCTAGTCGATCCAGTCTTTCTTCATATGAAAGTCCTGCCATCCCAGGAATCAATCTGGTGAACCTTCTCTGTACTCCCTCTATGGCAAGAATGTCTTTCCTCAGATTAGGGGACCAAAACTGCACACAATACTCTTCGTCCAGTTTCACCAAGGCGTTGTACAACTGCAGAACCTCCACATCAATACCATACCCCCAATACTGTGTGCTTTAATAGACAATAGGTGCAGAAGTAGACCATTCGGCCCTTAGAGCCTGCACCGCCATTCTGAGATCATGGCTGATCATCTACTATCAATACCCGGATCCTGCCTTGTCCCCATATCCCTTGATTCCCCTATCCATAAGACACCTATCTAGCTCCTTCTTGAAAGCATCCAGAGAATTGGCCTCCACTGCCTTCCAAGGCAGTGCATTCCAGACCCCCACAACTCTCTGGAGAAGAAGTTTTTCCTGAACTCTGTCCTAAATGACCTACCCCTTATTCTCAAACCATGCCCTCTGGTACTGGACTCTCCCAGCATATGGAACATATTTCCTGCCTCTATCTTGTCCAATCCCTTAATAATCTTATATGTTGCAATCAGATCCCCTCTCAATCTCCTTAATTCCAGCGTGTACAAGCCCAGTCTTTCTAACCTCTCTGCGTAAGACAAACCGGACATCCCAGGAATTAACCTCGTGAATCTACACTGCACTTCCTCTACAGCCAGGATGTCCTTCCTTAACCCTGGAGATCAAAACTGTACACAATACTCCAGGTGTGGTCTCACCAGGGCCCTGTACAAATGGCAAAAGAATTTCCTTGCTCTTGTACTCAATTCCCTTTGCAATAAAGGCCGACATTCCATTAGCCTTCTTCACTGCCTGCTGTACTTGCTCATTCACCTTCAGTGACTGATGAACAAGTACTCCTAGATCTCTTTGTATTTCTCCCTTACCTAACTCTACACCGTTCAGATAATAATCTGCCTTCCTGTTCTAACTCCCAAAGTGGAGTAAGTTTGCACACTAACTTCCTGTGTGGGACCTTGTCAAAAGCCTTTTGAAAATCTAAATATACCACATCCACTGGCTCTCCCCTATCCACTCTACTAGTTACATCTTCAAAAAATTCTATAAGATTCGTCAGACATGATTTTCCTTTCACAAATCCATGCTGACTTTGTCTGATGATTTCACCTCTTTCCAAATGTGCTGTTATCACAACTTTGATAACCGACTCTAGCATTTTCCCCACCACCGATGTCAGACTAACTGGTCTATAATTCCCCGGTTTCTCTCTCCCTCCTTTTTTAAAAAGTGGGGTTACATTAGCCACCCTCCAATCCTCAGGAACTAATCCAGAATCTAAGGAGTTTTGTAAAATTATCACTGATGCATCCACTATTGGGCTACTTCCTTAAGCACTCTGGGATGCAGACCATCTGGCCCTGGGGATTTATCTGCCATTAATCCCTTCAATTTACCTAACACCACTTCCCTACTAACATGTATTTCCCTCAGTTCCTCTATCTCACTAGACCCTCAGTCCCTTACTATTTCCGGAAGATTATTTATGTCCTCCTTAGTGAAGATAGAACCAAAGTAGTTATTCAATTGGTCTGCCATTTCTTTGTTCCCTATGATCAATTCACCTGTTTCTGACTGTAAAGGACCTACATTTGTCTTGACCAATCTTTTTGTTTTCACATATCTATAAAAGCTTTTACAGTCAGTTTTTATGTTCCCTGCCAGCTTTCTCTCATAATCTTTTTTCCCTTTCCTAATTAAGCCCTTTGCCCTCCTCTGCTGGTCTCTGAATTTCTCCCAGTCCTAGGGTGTGCCGCTTTATTTGCTAATTTATATGTTTCTTCTTTGGACTTGATACTATCCCTAATTTCCTTTGTCAGCCACGGGTGCACTACCTTCCCTGGTTTATTCTTTTGCCAAACTGGGATGAACAATTGTTGTAGTTCATCCATGCGATCTTTAAATGCTTCCCATTGCATATCCACCGTCAACCCTTTAAGTATCATTTGCCAGTCTATCTTAGCTAATTCACGTCTCATACCTTCAAAGTTACCCTTCTTTAAGTTCAGAACCTTTGTTTCTGATTTAACTATGTCACTCTCCATCTTAATGAAGAATTCCACCATATTATGGTCACTCTTACCCAAGGGGCCTTGCACGACAAGATTGCTAACTAACCCTTCCTCATTGCTCAATACCCAGTCTAGAATGGCCTGCTCTCTAGTTGGTTCCTTGACATGTTGGTTCAGAAAACCATCCCACATACATTCCAAGAAATCCTCTTCCTCTGCACCCTTACCAGTTTGGTTCACCCAATCTATATGTAGATTGAAGTCATCCATTATAACTACTGTTCCTTTATTGCACGCATTTCTAATTTCCTGTTTAATGCCATCCCCAACCTCACTACTATTGTTAGGTGGCCTGTACACAACTCCCACCAACGTTTTCTGCCCCTTAGTGTTATGCAGCTCTACCCATATCGATTCCACATCCTCCAGGCTAATGTCCTTCCTTTCTATTGCGCTAATCTCCTCTCTAACCAGCAATGCTACCCCACCTCCTTTTCTTTCCTGTCTATCCCTCCTAAATATTGAATATCCCTGGATGTTGAGCACCCATCCTTGGTCACCCTGGAGCCATGTCTCTGTGATCCCAACTATATCATATTCATTAATAACTATCTGCACATTCAATTCATCCACCTTGTTATGAATGCTCCTCGCATTGTCACAGACAGCCTTCAGGCTTGTTTTCACAACACTCTTAGCCCTTATACAATTATGTTGAAAAGTGGCCCTTTTTGCTTTTTGCCCTGGATTTGCCTGCCTGCCACTTTTACTTTTCACCTTACTACTTTTTGCTTCTACCCTCATTTTACACCCCTCTGTCTCTCTGCACTTTTTCCCATCCCCCTGCCACATTAGTTTAAATCCTCCTGAACAGCAGTAGCAAACGCTCCCTCTAGGACATTGGTTCCAGTCCAGCCTAGGTGCAGACCGTCCTGTTTATACCGGTCCCACCTCCCCCAGAACTGATTCCAATGCCCCAGAAAATTGAATCCCTCCCCCTTGCACCATTTTTCAAGCCACGTATTCATCTGACACCCTCCAATCCAGGCAACATCCTTGTAAATCTCCTCAGCACTCTCTCTATAGTATCCACATCTTTAGTGAGGTGACCAGAACTGAACACAGTACTCCAAGTGGAGTCTGACCAAGGTCTTATATAGCTGCAATATTACCTTACGGCCTTGTACTTGATCCCACAGTTGATGACAACACACCATACGCCTTCGTAACAATACTGCCAACCTGCGCAGCAGCTCTAAGTGTCCTTTGGACACAGACCCCAAGATCTCGTGTATCCTCCACACTACCAATAGTCTTACCATTAATATTACAGTATATTCTCTCTTCAAATTTGACCTACCAAAATGAACCACTTCACACTAATCTGGGTTGAAGTCGATCTGCCATTTCTCAGCCCAATTCTACATCCTACTAATGGCCCGCTGTAACCTCTGACAACCCTGCAGACTATCCACAACACCCCCAACCTTTGTGTCATCAGCAAACCTACTAACTCACCCTTCTTAGTGGGAACTTATAGGACTGGGAGCTTTTTAAAACCAACAGAAGACAACTAAAAAATTCATCAAGAAGGTAAAGGTGGAATATGAAAGTAAGCTAGCCAATAATATTAACAAGGATACCAAAAGTTTCTTCAGAGACATAAAGTGGATATTGGACCACTAGAAAACAATGCTGGAGAGGTAGCAATGGGGGATGAGGAATTAACAGACAAACTGAATGAGTATTTTGCATTAGTCTTCACTGTGGAAAACACTAGCAGGATAGTGGAAGTTCTTGGTGTGTGAAGTTGCCATAACTAGAGAGAAGGTTCTTGGGAAACTGAAAGGTCTGAAGGTCGATAAACTACCAGGATCAGATGGTGTACACCCCAGAGTTCTGAAAGAGATGGCTGAAGAAACCATGGAGGCATTAGTTATATTTCAAGAATCACTAGATTCTGGAATGGTTCCAGAAGACTGAATTTGTAAATGTCACTCCACTCTTCAAGAAGGGAGAGAGGCAGAAGAAAGGAAACTATAGGCCAATTAGTCTGACTTCAGTGTCAAGGTACTTGGAGACACATGGTAAAATAGGCTGTGGTCAGCATAGCTTCCTCAAGGGAAAATCTTTCCTGCCAAATCTGTTGGAATTCTTTGAAAAAGTAACACACAGAATAGATAAAGGAGAATTGGTTGATGTTGTGTATTTGGATTTTCAGGAAGCCTTTGACAAGGGATCCCATGTGAGGCTGCTGAACAAGCTATAAGCTCATGGTATTACAAGGAAAGTTCTAGCATGAATAAAGCAGTGGCAGTTTGACAGGAGGCAAAGATTGGGAATAAAGGGAACATTTTCTGGTTGGCTGCTGGTGACTAGTGTTGGGACCAATAACTTTTACATTATATGTCAATGATTTGGATGATGGAATTGCTGTTTTTGTTGCAAAGTTTGCAGACAATATGAAGATAGCTGGAGGAGCAGGTAGTTTTGAGGAAGTAGAGAGGCTACAGAAGGACTTAGATTAGGAGACTGGGAAATGAAATGGCTGATGGAATACAGTGTTGGGAAATGTGTGGTCATGCACTTTGGTAGAAGAAATTAAAGGGTTGACTATTTACTGGATGGAGAGAAAATACAAAACACTGATGTGCAAAGGGACTTGGGAGTTCTTGTGCGGGATTCCCTAAAAGTTAATTTGCAGGTTGAGTCTGTGGTGAGGAAGGCAAATGTAATGTTCCCATTCATTTCAAGAGAACCAGAATATAAAAGCAAAGGTGTAATGTTGAAACTTTATAAAGTGCTAGTGAGGTCTCTCTTGGAGTATTGTGAGCAAGTTTGGGCCCGTTATTTTAGAAAGGGTGTGCTGAAACTGGAGAGGGTTCAAAGGAGGTTCACAAAAAATGTTTCCAGGATTGAATAGCTTGTCATGTGAAGAGCTTCTGATGGCTCTGAGCCTGTCTTCACTAGAATTCAGAAGAATGAGGGATGACCTCATTGAAACCTATCAAATGGTGAAAGGCCTTGAAAGAATGGATGTGGAGAGAATGTTTCTTGCGATGGAAGAGTCTAAGACCGGAGGACACAGGCTCAGAATCGTGTCCATTTCGAATGGAGATTTGGAGAGGAATTTATTCAGCCAGAGAGTGGTGAATCAGTGGAATTCATTTCCACAGGCAGCTGTGGAGAGCAAGCCTTTCTGAATATTTAAAGCAGAGGATTATAGATTCTGGATTGGTCAGGGCACGAAGGGATTCAGGGAGAAGGCCACAGACTGGAGCTGAGAAGAAAATTGGGTCAGCCATGATGAAATGGCGAAGCAGATTCGACAGGGCCAAACAGCCTAATTCTGCTCCCTTATCTTATGGTGCTATAGGAGCAAAATCCAATAGAGCCTGCTCCACCATTCAGTTATGGCTGATCTATTTTCCATTTCAACCCCAGTCTCCTGCCTTCTCCCTGTAATCTTTGGTGCCCAGACTAATCAAGAACCTATCAACCTCTACTTTAAATATACCCAATGACTTGTCAGTGGCAATTAATTCCTTAGATTCACCAGT
This sequence comes from Hypanus sabinus, assembly GCF_030144855.1. Classification (NCBI taxonomy): domain Eukaryota; kingdom Metazoa; phylum Chordata; class Chondrichthyes; order Myliobatiformes; family Dasyatidae; genus Hypanus; species Hypanus sabinus. The sequence goes on along the minus strand of NC_082706.1, from coordinate 207,602,902 downwards.
GCCTTTACTTCCTGAGAAAGCTGAAGAAATTTGGCCTGTCCCTAAAACCCTCACTAATTTTTATAGGTGCACTGTAGAAAGCATTCTTCTAGGGTGCATCACAACCTGGTATGGAAGTTGTCCTGTCCAACAACTGGAAGAAGCTGCAGAAGATCATGAACCTAGCTGAGCACATCACACAAACCAATCTTCCATCCTTGGACTCACTTTACACCGCACACTGACCCACCCAGCCAACACACTTTTTGTCCCTCTTCCCTCTGGGAGAAGATTCAGGAGCTTGAAGATTCATACGGCCAGATCTGGGAACAGCTTCTTTCCAACTGTGATAAGACTGCTGAACGAATCCTGACCCAGATCTGCGCCATACCTTGCAAATATCTGGACCTGACTTGCACTACTTTACTTTCCCTTTCCTATTTTCTAATTATGATTTATAATTTAAATTTTTATTATATTTACTTCGATTTGTACTTCAGGGATCGCGAAGCGCAGAATCAAATATCGCTGATGATTGTACGCTCTAGTATCAATTGTTTGGTGACAATAAAATAAAGATTCACCACCCTCTGGATAAAGAAATTCCTCCCCATCTCCATTCTAAATGGATGTCCCTCTATTCTGAGGTAGTTCCTTTGCAGACTAATTGACCTCTCTTCTCTTTCTGGAAACCTCCTTAATATCTGCTCCTCCTCTATTATATACCACTCTCCTTTTGCTTTCAACACACTTTAATGTCCAACCTGTTCAATTTTCTTTCCCTTTTTTTCAAAAGAGTGTGAGACTATTGGAACTGGTTCCTGCAAAACAGTGTTACTGTCTCCAGGGCCTCTCCTTCCTGATCCACCTCTGGGACTCCTATCAGACCATAAGAGCAGAATTAGATGATTCAACGCATCAAGTCTGCTTATGGCTAGTTTGTTATTCCTTCTCAAGCTCATTCTTGTCTTCTCCATAACCTCTAACACACTTACATATCAACTTCTGCTCTAAATGCACCAAATGACTAGGACTGCACAGCCATTTGTGGACTGAATTCCACAGATTTCACCAAAGAAAAGCTCTGTTCTAAAGATATGTCATTCTATTCTAAGGTCGTACCCTCTGGCGCTGGACTATTGGAAACACATTAGAGTTTAATGTGGAATGTGTGTGTTCACACACTTCAGTAAATGGTCAAAAGGAAGATTATTATTTAAATGTTCAAGTTCCTAGGTGTCAACATTTCGGAGGGTCTATCCTCGGCCCAACACATTGATGCAATTACAAAGAAGGCACAACATTAGCCATATTTCATTAGGGATTTCAGGAGATTTGGTATGTCACCAAAGACACTTGCAAGTTTCTACTGATATACTGTGGAGAGCACTCTAACTGGCTGCATTACCATTTGGTATGGGGAAGGGTGACTGCGCAGGATTGAAATAAGCTGCAGGAAGTTGTGAACTCAGTCAGCTCCATTATTGTCACCAGCTTCCCCAGCATCCAGGACATCTTCAAGGAGGGATGTCTCAAAAAGGCAGCATCCATCATTAAGGACCCCATCACCCAGGACATGCCCCATTCTCATTGCTGCCATCAGGGAGGAGGTGAAGGAGTCTGAAGGCACCCACTCAACAATTCAAGAACAGCTTCTTCACCTCTACCATCAGATTTTTGAATGGCATTGAACCCATGAACTACCATTTCTTTTTCTCTTTTTGCACTACTTATTTAACTTTCTTAATATATACACAGTGCCTATAAAAAGTATTCACCCTCCTGGAAGTTTTCATGTTTTATTGTTTTACAACAGTGAACCACAGTGAATTTAATTTGGCTTTTTTGACACTGATCTACAGAAAAAAACTCTTCCATATCAAAGTGAAAACAGATCTCTACAAAGTGATCTAAATTAATTACAAATATAAGACACAAAATAATTGATTGCACTCCCTTCAAGTCAATATTTAGTAGATGCACCTTTGGCAGCAATTACAGCCTTAAGTCTGTACTACAAGTAATGCTCTCCACCAGCTTTGCACATCTGGACACTGCAATTTTTCCGCATTACAAAATCGCTCAAGCTCTGTCAGATTGCATGAGGATCATGAATGAACAGCCATTTTACAACCTTACCATATCTTTATGATTCAATTAACTGTACTCCAAGGGATATTCAGTGACTTGGAAATTTTCTTGTATCCTGTCCTGAGTTTGCTTTTCAATAACCTTTCCGTGGCGTTGCTTGGAGTGTTCTTTTGTCTTCGTGGTGTAGTTTTTGCCAGGACACTGACTCACCAGCAGTCGGAGCTTCCAGACACAGGTGTATTTTTACTACAATCAATTGCAACACCGTGACTGCACACAGGTGATCTCCATTTAACTAATTATGTGACTCCTGAAACCAACTGGCTGCACCAGTGATGATTTGGTGTGTCATATTAAAAGGAGTGAATACTTATGCAATCAACTATTTTGTGTTTTACGTTTGTAATAATTTAGATCACTTGGTGAAGATTTGTTTTCACATTGACACAAAAGAGTCTTTTTCTGTTGATCAGTGTCAAATTAAATCCACTGTGATTCAATGTCGTAAAACATGAAAACTTCCGGGGTGGTGTGTGATACCTTTTATAGGCACTGTGTAGATAATTACTGTAATTTACAATTTTTTAGTGTGAATTGTAATGTATTGCTGCTGCATTACAATAAATTTCACGACATATTGTATGCCAGTGATGTTAAACCTGATTTGATTCTGAAATGAAGCGGGACGGTAAATTTCAGGGCTTTGGGCACACAAACACAACACATTGGTAGTAATGCAGAAGCAGGCCATTAGTGCATTTGCTCCCAACCCTGGAAGCTCAGGTGGTGCGAAAGAGAAATTCTGTGTGTCCCTTTAAGGAAGCCCTGGCCCGGGATCCAGAGAACCACAAGCTGAGTGTCAGAGTGGCTCAGTTTGGTGAGCTGCTGCCTCACTGCAGAGACCTGTGTTAATCCTGACCTCAGGTGCTCTCTGTATGAGTTTGTACGTTGTCCCGATAAATCATTTGATGTTCCTGTGGGGACTGCCACACACTGTTCTCTCTCAGCTACATGGGTGCAGAGCCTTGCAGTATCTGAAATGCTCCCACACACATAACCATTGATGCTGAGGGGCTGGAATGTGATGCAGCTCGGAAAAGCTCACGAAACGTGAAAGACTTTCTTTGTTGTCCTCTCATTATGTCCTTCAATGAACAAATTGAATAAATGCATGCCACTCTACCACAGCTCGGGGCATTTCAGAGTCCGGAGTTCAATTCCGACGCAGACCTGTAAGGAGTCTGTATGTCCTCCCTGTGGAACGTGTGAGTTTTCCCCGTCCAAAGATGTTCTGGTCAGGTTAACTGGTCATTGTAAACTGTCTCATGATTAGGTCAGATTGAATCAGGTTTGTCAGAGGTTGCAGGATGAAGGACTGGTTAGACCATAAGATAGAGGAGCAGAAGTAGGCCATTTGGTCCCTCGAGTCAAATTCTTCCAGTCATCCCCACTCCCCTGCCTTCTCCCCATACCCTTTGATCCCCATGGCTAATCGAGAACCTATCTATCTCTGCCTTAAATGCACCCAATGACAGCTGCTCGTGGCACCAAATTCCACAGATTTACCACCCTCTGACTAAAGTAATTTCTCTGCATCTCTCTTCTAAAAGGACGTCCTTCAATCCTGAAGTGTGCCCTCTTGTCCTAGACTCCCCTACCATGGGAAATAACTTTGCCATATCTAATCTGTTCAGGCCTTTTAACATTCAGAATGTTTCTATGAGATCCCCCCTCATTCTCTGAACTCCAGGGAATACAGCCCGAGAACTGCCAGACGTTCCTCATACGGTAACCCTTTCATTCCTGGAATCATTCCTGTGAATCTTCTCTGAACTTTCTTCAATGTCAGTATATCCTTTCTAAAATAAGGAGCCCAAAACTGCACACATTACTCCAAGTGTGGTCCTACGAGTGCCTTATAGAGTCTCAACATCACATCCCTGTTCTTATGTTCTATACCTCTAGAAATGAATACCAACATTGCATTTGCCTTCTTCACCACCTGCTCAACCTGGAGGTTAACCTTTAGGATATCCTGCACAAGGACTCCCAAGTCCCTTTGCATCTCTGCATTTTGAATTCTCTCCCCCTATAAATAATAGACTGCCCATTTATTTCTTCCACCGAAGTGCATGACCGTACACTTTCCAACATTGTATTTCATTTGCCACTTCTTTATCCATTCCCCTAAACTATCTAAGTCTCTCTGCAGGCTCTCTGTTTCCTCAACACTACCCACTCCTCCACCTATCTTTGTGTCATTGGCACATTTAGCCACAAATCCATCAATCCTGTAGTCCAAATCATTGACCTGTCTCGTAAAAAGCAGCGGTCCTAACACCAACCCCTGTGGAACTTCCCTGGTAACCGGCAGCCAGCCAGAATAGGATCCTTTTATTCCCACTCTCTGTTTTCTGCCGATCAGCCAATGCTCCACCGATGCTGGTAACTCCCATGTAATTCCATGGGCTCTTATCTGGCTAAGCAGCCTCCTGTGTGGCACCTTGTCAAGGGCCTTCTGGTTGGGTCTAATCTGTGCTGCATTCTTAATAAATATGTGATTATTCACTTTTCATTCTAAATATTCACGGTGTGCATATTACAAAAAAACCATTTTAAGTCCCTTGCAGTTTCAGGCTGTATAAGTATTTCCTGCTCTGAACAATGGTTGGTCTGCGCAGTAGTGAAGAAAATTAGAGGAAAATTTGCTCCCACATCTCAAAAATGTATGGGTTGGTAGGTTAGACAGCCACTTTTCAAATTGTATAGGTGAGTGGTAGAATCTAAGGGAAGTGGATGGGAATGTGTGAGGAACAAAACTGGGCTAGGATAGGATTAGTGTAAAAATGGATGCTTGGTGGATAGTGTGAGGTAGATGGGCTGAATAGCCTTTTTTACCTGCTGCGTCCTCTCAGTAATCCTGCTGAATGAATTCAGTGCAAACCTCTGGGATGATCAGCGAGCAGAGAGGTCAAACCAACTTCACTGGAGTCCTCCTGCAGACAAAATAATTGGATCATAGCTTGTCATATCCAACACTCAACTCCATCAGTAACAAGTACAAAACTGATGGCAGTGTCTTCCCTGCAGGCACGGGCACGTGTTAAATAAGGTCTGTCTTAGGGTCTTGCTGAAGTGAGATAGAACGCCTGGTTGAGTGGTGCCACAACAACCTCTCACTGAATGTCAGTTGAACTGAAGAGCTGATGGTTGCCCGCCTCAGGAAGGCAACAACCATCATCAAAGATCCCCAACACTGGTGACACGCCATCATTTTGTAGTTCACGTTGGTCAGGAGGTACAGAGGCCTGAGTTCCCTCACCATTCAGGAGGTACAGAGGCCTGAGGTCCCTCACCACTCAGGAGGTACAGAGGCCTGAGTTCCCTCACCACTCAGGAGGTACAGAGGCCTGAGGTCCCTCACCACTCAGGAGGCACAGAGGCCTGAAGTCCCTCACCACTCAGGAGGCACAGAGGCCTGAGTTCCCTCACCACTCAGGAGACACAGAGGCCAGAGGTCCCTCACCACTCAGGAGACACAGAGGCCAGAGGTCCCTCACCACTCAGGAGGCACAGAGGCCTGAGTTCCCTCACCACTCAGGAGGCACAGAGGCCTGAGTTCCCTCACCACTCAGGAGGTACAGAGGCCTGAGGTCCCTCACCACTCAGGAGGCACAGAGGCCTGAAGTCCCTCACCACTCAGGAGGCACAGAGGCCTGAGTTCCCTCACCACTCAGGAGACACAGAGGCCTGAGGTCCCTCACCACTCAGGAGGCACAGAGGCCTGAGTTCCCTCACCACTCAGGAGGCACAGAGGCCTGAGGTTCCTCACCACTCAGGAGGCACAGAGGCCTGAGTTCCCTCACCACTCAGGAGGCACAGAGGCCTGAGTTCCCTCACCACTCAGGAGGCACAGAGGCCTGAGTTCCCTCACCATTCAGGAGGCACAGAGGCTGAGGTCCCTCACCACTCAGGAGGCACAGAGGCCTGAGGTCCCTCACCACTCAGGAGGCACAGAGGCCTGAGGTCCCTCACCACTCAGGAGGCACAGAGGCCTGAGGTCCCTCACCACTCAGGAGGCACAGAGGCCTGAGGTCCCTCACCACTCAGGAGGCACAGAGGCCTGAGTTCCCTCACCACTCAGGAGACACAGAGGCCTGAGGACCCTCACCACTCAGGAGGCACAGAGGCCTGAGTTCCCTCACCACTCAGGAGGCACAGAGGCCTGAGGTTCCTCACCACTCAGGAGGTACAGAGGCCTGAGGTCCCTCACCACTCAGGAGGCACAGAGGCCTGAAGTCCCTCACCACTCAGGAGGCACAGAGGCCTGAGTTCCCTCACCACTCAGGAGACACAGAGGCCTGAGGTCCCTCACCACTCAGGAGGCACAGAGGCCTGAGTTCCCTCACCACTCAGGAGGCACAGAGGCCTGAGTTCCCTCACCACTCAGGAGGCACAGAGGCCTGAGTTCCCTCACCACTCAGGAGGCACAGAGGCCTGAGTTCCCTCACCATTCAGGAGGCACAGAGGCCTGAGGTCCCTCACCACTCAGGAGGCACAGAGGCCTGAGGTCCCTCACCACTCAGGAGGCACAGAGGCCTGAGTTCCCTCACCACTCAGGAGGCACAGAGGCCTCCGGTTCCTCACCACTCAGGAGGCACAGAGGCCTGAGGTTCCTCACCACTCAGGAGGCACAGAGGCCTGAGTTCCCTCACCACTCAGGAGGTACAGAGGCCTGAGGTCCCTCACCACTCAGGAGGTACAGAGGCCTGAGGTCCCTCACCACTCAGGAGGCACAGAGGCCTGAGGTCCCTCACCACTCAGGAGGTACAGAGGCCCGAGTTCCCTCACCACTCAGGAGGCACAGAGGCCTGAAATCCCGATTTAATCCTAGCGTAATCACAGGACAATTTACAATGATCAAATATCCTACCAACCGGCAGGAGAAAACTGGAGCACCCAGAGGAAACCCACACGGAGATGGGGAGAAAGTAAAAACTCCTTACAGACTAACTGCTACATTACCGCGCTACCCCATGTTGCTTATAATGTGCTCTGTACCTGTGATACACCTGTTGCAAGGAAAGCTCTTCAGAGCACCTGTGCAAGTTCAAGTCTGCGTTTATTATTATCTGACTGTGTGTGTGTGTGTATACACCACACACTGCATATAAAACATTACCACAAAGAAGTTAATAAAATCTAATTCAAAATACACGCGAAGTGCACAGCACAGGTAAACAGTACATAGCTCGCTGTCCTAGTGTCCTAGTGTCCTAGTGTCCTAGTTTGAGGGAAGAAGCTGTTACCTAATCTGGCAGTCCAAGAGAGAGGTGGGGGAGGTTGGAGAAAGGTGGGAAAAGGGGGATGTTAGAGAATTAGGAGGAGGAGGGGGAGGGGAGGAGGAGGAGGGGAGGGGAGGAGGAGGGAGGAGGAGGGAGGAGGAGGGGGGAGGGGAGGAGGGGGGAGGGGAGGAGGAGGGAGGGGGGAGGGGAGGAGGAGGAGGGGGGAGGGAGGGGAGGAGGAGGAGGGGGGAGGGAGGGGAGGAGGAGGAGGGGGGAGGGAGGGGAGGAGGAGGAGGGGGGAGGGAGGGGAGGAGGAGGAGGGGGGAGGGAGGGGAGGAGGAGGAGGGGGGAGGGAGGGGAGGGGGAGGGGAGGGGAGGGAAGGGGGGAGGGGAGGGGAGGGGGGAGGGGAGGGGAGGGGGGAGGGGAGGGGAGGGGGGAGGGGAGGAGGGGAGGGGAGGAGGGGAGGGGAGGAGGGAGGAGGGGAGGAGGGAGGAGGGGAGGAGGGGAGGGGAGGAGGGGAGGGGAGGGGGAGGGGAGGGGAGGGGAGGGGGGAGGGGAGGAGGGGAGGGGAGGGGAGGGAGGAGGGGAGGAGGGGAGGAGGGGAGGAGGGGAGGGGAGGAGGGGAGGGGAGGAGGGGAGGGGAGGGGGAGGGGAGGGGAGGAGGGGAGGGGAGGGGGAGGGGAGGGGGAGGGGAGGGGGAGGGGAGGAGGGGAGGGGAGGGGGAGAGGGAGAGGAGGGGGAGAGGGAGGGGGAGGGGGAGGGGGAGGGGGAGGGGGAGGGGGGAGGGGCGATGGGGAGGAGGTACTGGAGATGGTTGGAAAGGAATAGCGTGGAGGTAGGTGGAGAGGGAGGGGAGAAGAGTTTGATTGATTCTGCGTGATGACGAAAGCAGGCGAGCGCTAACGCGCTGCGCGAGAGTTACGTGGTGACGCTGCCCCGCCGTCCGCAAAGTTTGTGCTGGAGCGGAGCCGGAGCCGGAGCCGGGGACGGGGAGCGGGGCTGCCGGTGGGAACGGGAGAGTGGCCGTCACCGCTCCAGCAGGTAGGAGGCCTCCGGGCCGGGGAGCTCTGATACTTCAGGCGGACTGCCGAGAAACACCCGGCGCGAATAGAGGTCGGGGGCGAGAGGGGAGGAAAGACCTCTGTGAGGAGGAGCGGAGCATTGGAGGGTAACGCCGGCTTTGCCCCATCCCCATTCTCTCC